>NW_015645091.1:148352-162937 GCF_001515625.1 Sinocyclocheilus rhinocerous | reverse complement strand
ACGTTTTATAGTACCACATTTTACGTAAAATACATACGAATTATCATGAGATCACGTTGGTTGTGTGGCTTCCATGCGTTGTATTTCCTTTAAAGCAGATTTTTTTTGGACTTCAATCTGTTTTAGTGCTCTTTAGGAACTGACCTTTTGTTTAAAAGCTGCAAGGAGCATTTTTTTTTTTTTTCAGCTAAACACCTAGTCATTTGAATTATCTGGCCTCCAATATGGAGTAAAAAGTGCGTTTTCTTCCAACACAACCCAATTTGAAAAGCACTGCATAAAACTGGCCTGCAAGGAAATATATCCGCTCTGCTCTAACTAGTTAGTTGTCCCATGTTGTCCATCGTGTCTGAACTACTCCATCTGGTGTGATTCAATTAGGTAGTGCTGTTTCATTTAACTTTTTTTATGTGTTTAGCTTCTCATAGACCATATGATTTGTGGTATCATTCGTGTAATTGGCACAAACTGGGTGATTTTAACACCAAATTGTAGTATATATGGAATTTGACAAACCCCAACACTAATTATGCATGATTTAGTGATGTTTGCATGAGCAAACATGACTGATTTAGAGTCAAGCACAACAAAATGATCTGTTTTAACTTTCGTCACACATGCTTAGCTGTAAGCGCACAGTTTCACTATGAATATGGCTGTACGAAGAGATTAGTTCTCATAGAGTAAATTAGCTTTATACTGAGGATGATAACTCTTGCAGAAAAGCTGCTGACGGCTTTGGTGTGCGGTGTACCATTGGAGGATTTGAAGAAAACAGCCATTTTTTTGTTTGGCCTCCTATCAATACTTGACCCAAGAAATCCCGAGCTTTCTCCGGGTCTTAATCCCAATGCCTGCACTAACCCTTGGCATGTTATCCAGAAAAAGTCAATCTCTTTACGCTGGGAACTCTTTACTCCTAGGAACAGCTTAAGCTGGCTCAGCATAAAGTGACATATTGGCTATTTTTCCAGTTCAGAGGTCTCAGACTTGCCTATTTCGGTAATAGTTCTATTTGTCTGCTAAAAGAGGAGGTATCCCACTTTTCTCGCCGGCTGAGACACACATGCCGGGGTATAAAATACATATCATTTTCACCCCCAAAACCATGTTGCTATTTTGTAGGATAGCTGAATGTGAATCATTTATGGGATAACGGTTGAATAAAATCATTTTAGATAACCTCACCACTCCAGAATGTGTTTTCTGCACTTTTCTTTCCAGGCCGAAAAAGCGAGTGGGAATTAGAGGGAGGGCTGGAGAGAGCGAGCACTGGTATCTGTTGTACCATGTTAGGATCACGGTAGAGAGTGATGCATATTAATGGCAAACAATGTGAAACGAATGAATATCTAAAATATGCTGATCGGAATATCTGGGCAGCATCTGAAGGAAAGAGCCGTTTTCATGCATAATTCAGCAATGGTGTGCTGGAAAAACACATTTATGTAAAAATAAGTGAGATAATATGGCAAAAGCAAATGCTAATTCACCTTCCGACAATATATCTGTGGAAATGATGAGGTGCCCCACGTTTCGCAGCTAGTTTCACAGAGTCTCGGAAATAAATTAATCAGGAAAGTAAGCATATGAGGGAGGGGGCACTCTGTGAATTTAGATGGCATATGAGGTCAATGCACGTTTGTTAAAATTAGGATTAGGATGCTGCTGGTGTCTCGAATCCATTGGATTCCATGATTGCGGAAATTCTTTATGGAAGTCCGTAATGACCTATGGGACCAAGCGTGAATAATGCATAAAATGACAGGTTAATTTGGACTCATCAATGAAGTGCTTATAAGCGCAGCAGACAACACAACATGTTGTAAATTGCTCTGACATGATCAAATTAGTTGTATTTGATTGACTGATGCATGTAAAATTGGTTTCTATTAGGCTATTATTGAATTCAGCCATTGTGAACAGGTGATACCATGATAAAACTAAAAATTATGAAATGGTGGGAGGCATTGTGGATAATGTTTGTGCTGACTTGTTGCATGAGTTGTGGGCAACATCAGTTCAGATCCGGTCTGGTGTGATTTTAGTTTTGTTTTAAGGCAAGGCACTACAGGCAAAACCATTATTATTATTATTAATAAAAAAAATTTTTCATGCACTGCTCAGTTTTATTTTATTACATTTTATCTATATGTCTCTGTAGATTTTAATTACAATTTTGTTCTCAAAATATTTATCCTTTTCTTCTGAGGGCTTTGTTCATATAACATTTTCCTGATTTATATATAATTTTATTCTTAAAACATGGTCATTTTTTATTTCTCATTTATGGAGTTATAAATCAAAGATAAATCCAAAATCCCCCTCCATAAAAATCTTTGACTGATATCTTAACAAAACGAAACAGTAATTTTGAACCTGGTTTTATCCAATGTTTAAATTCTGTTCTGGAAATGTATACAAATTATTGCATATTTAATTGGATTATTTGCATATTTAAACAAATATTTCAGAAACTTAACTGTTACAAAACAACTGTCATAATGTTCTATGGTTATTAAACTAGGAAACATATATATTGGTTATTATTTTTATCCTATTCACTGTTCATCTGTTCTGGAAATGTATACAAATTATTGCATATTTAATTGGATTATTTGCATATTTCAGAAACTTAACTGTTACAAAACAACTGTCATAATGTTCTATGGTTATTAAACTGGGAAACATATATATTAGTTATTATTTTTATCCTATTCACTGTTCAAATGTGTGCAGACATTTTTCAGACATTTCTATCCGATTTCCGGTCACATGAATCTCAGCAAAATGATAATAGGACCACTGTGTGGACATAATCTATAATCAATTGAACTAGATTGAGATTAATGGAGTAACTTTGCGAATGTGTGTGACTGTGTATTTGTCCCTTCAGTGTTTCTGATAAATTGATAAATTACTAAAATTACTGCTATGCAAGATTAAAATGTTTATTTAAAGTATTCAAACAAAAGCTAAAACTGCTTATCAGGGCAAATAGTAGCTCCATTGTGATGCAGAGCAGTCCTGATTGTATGATGACAATACACCTATTAAACATCTTGCCTCTGAGATCGCTCTTGAGGCCCAAACATAAGTGTAAAAGTTGGAGATTCACCCCTGGATGGATGTCCTCAGCCCCCGGATGCACAACTTGTCACCTGATGAGCAATTATCATGGTTGATGGGTAATAAATGCTTGAGCATTTCACACCATTTCCCTTTAATGATTTGCACCTGTGTGGCCTCTCAAGCGGCACTGACTGACAGACGTGACGTTATTCAGATTAAGTTCTCACTGTGTTATTAAAATCATTTGTTGACATTGTCAGCTTTATATAAATACAGTGATCAAAAATAATAAAGTAAATTAGGAATGCATGTGCGATCACATCACAAAAGCTCATACTGAAGGTCCAAATGTATTGCAATATAAAAAAACCCTTAAAGGGATAGTTCACCCAAAAATGAAAATTACCCCATGATTTACTCAGCCTCAAGGCGTCCTAGTATGACTTTCTTCTTTCAGACGAATACAATCTGAAACATCTTGCCTCTGAGATCGCTCTTGAGGCCCAAACATAAGTGTAAAAGTTGGAGATTCACCCCTGGATGGATGTCCTCAGCCCCCGGATGCACAACTTGTCACCTGATGAGCAATTATCATGGTTGATGGGTAATAAATGCTTGAGCATTTCACACCATTTCCCTTTAATGATTTGCACCTGTGTGGCCTCTCAAGCGGCACTGACTGACAGACGTGACGTTATTCAGATTAAGTTCTCACTGTGTTATTAAAATCATTTGTTGACATTGTCAGCTTTATATAAATACAGTGATCAAAAATAATAAAGTAAATTAGGAATGCATGTGCGATCACATCACAAAAGCTCATACTGAAGGTCCAAATGTATTGCAATATAAAAAAACCCTTAAAGGGATAGTTCACCCAAAAATGAAAATTACCCCATGATTTACTCAGCCTCAAGGCATCCTAGTATGACTTTCTTCTTTCAGACGAATACAATTTGAGTTATATTAAAAAAGTGTCCTGTCTCTTACAAGCTTTATAATGGTAAAGCAGTGAATGGGGGTCGAAATTTTGAAGCAAAATAAATGCATCAATCCATCATAAAAAGTGCTCTGCACGGCTCAAGGGGTTTAATAAAGGCCTTCTGAAGCGAAGCGATGCATTTGTGTAAGAAAAATATCCATATTTAACCCTTTAACGCATACGATCACACCGGTGTGATCAATCTTGGCTGGTCCCTGAAGCGTACGATCACACCGGTGTGATTAGAATGTTTAGTGCATCACGTGATCAACTGCTGAATTTAAATCTGTTTTCGTGCTTTGGCTGGCGCTGAGCCAGACCTGACACGCTGAGCGCTTGTCATATTATCACAACTATTCAGTGTTTTCAACCATATAATGCTTATTTTAGGTTTCATACATTTAAATACATATAAGTACTAGCAAAAGCGTACATTTATAGTTTGTAAAATACACGCTGATGTCTATGGAAACGGCAATAATGATCCTTACAAATATAATCTGATTTACATGCCTGATATAATGTTTTATTGATATCATATACAGATTGTGTAGCTATAAAGTTTAATCTGCTCTTCTCCCAGTTTACCGGAGACTTACGTTAATATCTTTTGGGAGGAGAGGATGAATTTACATGTTGTAAATCCCACAGGTCAGATTCAGCGCGAACTAACATGGCGGCACCCATAACCCAGTATAGATCAACTAGCATGATCATTATACAAGTGTTTAAGCTACCAAATTAATGTACTTGCACATATTTCGGAATATCAGGTATTTCATAATATAATGTGTATGTTTGTGAATATTAATAATAAAAAAGTAAAAACGAAATAAAAGGGATCCATGTGTCATACAGCACTATTGTGGCTACGGTGTGTCACATGACAAGCATGAAGCGTCGCCATTGAAAAAATAAGGCTAAACATTCTAAAATAACAGTCTCCTAAAAAACTCACTCTGGGGGCTGAGCTAGAATATTTTAAACTCACGTGTGAAAGGGTTAAAACGTCATACGTGCTCACTAACTGTTGTAAGCTCTGTGGTTTGTAAAGTTTTAAATATGGATATTTTTCTTACACAAATGCATAGATTCACTTCAGAAGGCCTTTATTAACCCCTGGAGCCGTGTGGAGCACTTTTAATGATAGATGGATGCACTTCATTTAGCTTAAAAATTTCATCCACCATTCACTGCCATTATCAAGCTTGGAAAAGCCAGGACATTTTTTTATATAACTCCGATTACATTTGTCTGAAAGAAGAAAGTCATATACACCTAAGATGGCTTGATGGTGAGTAAATCATTGGGTAATTTTCATTTTTGGGTGAACTATCCCTTTAAATGTATCACTTATTCAATGGCTGCTCTTTTCTATATGATGAAAGCTGTCACATATTTGCAAGATCTGTCCACATTTACTTTCGTTGTGTGAAAAAAAAGGGAAAAAAGAAGAAAAAAAAATCTATTTGAAAAGGCTTTTCATGTTTAGGTAAACTATTCCCAGAGTTTCTGAATAAAGATACTGCCCAGCCTGTTCTTTGATAGATGTGGTCCGTCCCAGATGATGATCTTTCTTCCTCCCACCATGTAATGAGAAAGCCTCCTTCAATTGACTTGTTTTGCTCACTGGAGCTCTAATTAAGAACAGGGCAGGGTGAGCAAAAGAAAACAATGGGAAAACCTATGCTGTGTTTCCTCCTGTGGGTCATATTAATAGCGATGGCAAACTCAATGGGTGTGTGTGTGTGTGTGTGTGTGTGTGTGTGTGTGTGTGAGAGAGAGAGAGAGAGATGAGAGAGAGAGAAATGATAGCAGAATAGCATACTAGCATATTACTAGCATATTACTCAAACAGTTTTTTTGCTGCATGCACTGTGCAATTTTCTGTATGCATGAAGTAGCTTATTATTATTTATATACAATGTTTGTTCTCATTAATATTTTGAATTAACTTTTATTTCTATATTTTCAGTTTTCATTTTAATTTTAGTTCAATTTTTGTAGTCATTTTGTATTTTTTATTTACTATTTAGGTTTAATTTTTTATTTATTTATTTATGTTTTAGTTTAAGTTTTTCCTCTAATATTTATTTTATATCATTTTTATTTTAATTAACTAAAATGTTCTTATTTATTTATTTGTTTGTTTGTTAAGAATTAGTTTTAAATAATAACCCTTAGTGATGTATTTGATTTTTGATATAAATTACCCATTAACAAAGGCAACATTTCAGATATGTCAAGAAAATGTAGATGATAGTAATATTCATTGTTTATTATAAATAAATTTTTGCTAGTTGTCATCTCATATATGGAGAAAACAATTCCCTTGATCTTTTGACATGTAAGAGGTCATTGTACTATAGAAACATCATATAAGTTTCAGAACTCAAAACTTTCTTGTTAATCTAAAAACAGCTTATATTGAAGCCAGTCTGCCACTTTATATTGAAGCCAATGTGCCACTTTATGACGTAACAGTGTGGCTAAACACCGCCTCCGCAGAAGAAGATCAAGGCCTGCTTCTACATCACTGCCTGTTTAGCCCCGCCCACTGATTCACGCATGTAGTGTAAATAACGAGAGAGGCAAATGCAGGTCTAAGCAGAAATCAAACAATAAAGATGACTCCGAAGACAAGAAGATGCTGTGCAGTCTTTGCATTGCCTTCCTCCTGATCCCAACATTAGGAAAGAGTGGATGAAATTTATTTTTAAACACGTGTTATAAATAGAAACTCTGCCTATCTTGCACGTGTTAATCATTTTAATGTTATTAGTTGTTCTTTTTGCTTTTGTGCAACACATAAATAACAATTTATAGGTTTTAGACATTTTATGGTTAGATCATTTATATTTTGCGGGAGTCCCGAGAATCATTTTATTCTCCCGCATCCCGCACACACACGAGTCTCTTCCCGCCCGCACCCGCACTCGCCCATCAAGAGTTGTCCCGCGCCGCACCCTGTTGCGTTGGGTCACGCGGGTCGCACAGAGACATGTTATAGGGAGATGGTAGGTCTCAGAAGCGAATCATAATGTTTATCAAATTTGTACTGCTTTGTGAACTCTTGTGAGATCCTGTAAAATAAATAAATACAAGGAGAAAAAAAGAAAATAAACTGTCTAAATGTAAAAAAAAAAGGCTGTAGAATGTAAGTTCTGTGTAGGTATCAGTTGTAGGCTTTAGGTTTTTTTTTTTTTCACTGCATTGCAATAACAAAATAAAATGACAATTAGGTATATTTACTCCATTTCTCACACTGATTACTAAGAAATGTATTTCCATTTTATATGGTTTCAAATACAAATAGGTATATGAAACTGACATTATTTTCATGACAACTAAGCATGATTTTCATTGCTGTACAGCAGTAAAAAATTAAAAAAGAGATTATCTAAATTTTTAAAAAGTACTTTCAGGAGGTACAGCAGTAAGGTGACATCAAGGTAGTTAATTAAAAAATGTTTGAATTAATCAATCAAAATTGAGCTCCATTTACTACTGATTAATGAATGAATGAATTAATTAATTAATCAATGAATGTCATTATTACACTTTAGACCTGGTATCTAATTTGATTTCACATACTATCAGGTATCATACTGTGGGAAGACTTATGCTTTACCAGAATTCCCTGCAGAACTATAAATAATTCACCATTAGTGTGCCAGTCGTCGCTGAATCAATACATCCCTAAAGACAGTGAAAGGGAAACATGGAACTCTAGTGCTTTGCTCTTTGACTCTCTCGCTCAGAGAACAGATCGGCATCCTTGTGTCAGCCCAAACACACGGGCCCACCGGGACTCACTGCTATTTCATGGAATTTCTAATCCATGCAGGCAGAATTCTTATGTGCACCAGTGAACTTAATTTCATCAGCTGGTGTGTGAAGAGCTCCAGCCTGTCTGCTTCTAGTTTACTGCATGTGAAGAGACTAGAAGCACACAAAATACCACACTCACATAACTGAATAAATAAAACTGCTCAGTTCATTGATTATATACAGTAGGTGTCTCATTAAGGGCGTTTATCTGTAAATCATTAAAACGTCACTGCAATGCAATATTTGCATTGTTTCAGATGATTCCGTCAAGTCTGCGATTTCTTAATGTTGTCACGTATTTGACAACCACAACCTATAGAGATATTTTTGAACATTTCACAGCAGGTTATCTAGCAACATACAGTAATATTCATAATGCAATACTCATGTGAGAAGTAAGCATGCCAAAAGTTATAAGTCTACACAATAGTCAAATACAATTATAAATATGAACAAATTTAAATATAAAATGTCAAATTTACAGTCATGACATTGAAAAAAAAATCTAACTAATGATGATACAGTTACAGAGCCCTACAGATAAGCAAGGCTTCATGATAGATAGATAGATAGATAGATAGATAGATAGACTTGACTTGATAGGCAAAAGTGTGTACGAAAATACTGTAAAATAATCTTATTTAGATTACATTACATTATTTTCAGTAGATTATCAGTATTTTAGTGTTGAGATAATTTTACAGTATTTACAGTATTTTTAATATTTAGATTTTTGTTTTTTTTTTGTATTTGAAAGTTTTAGGAATTTTGTTGTTTTTGCCATTTTAATTTTTTTATTTTTACTCCTCCCTTGGTGCTTTTTAGACAGCCAGAACTCATGCATATTCAACAGGCCATTTCATCCAAGAGTACAAGTCAGAAGAGGTTTCTAGGACAGCAATCAGAGGCAAATATGATTGTTTCAGCAAAATAAACATTTAAATCTTTATCTCCTTGCACTGGCTACCGGTTGCGGCTCGAATCAAGTTCAAGACATTGATGCTTGCATATAGAACAGCCACAGGCTCAGCACCCGCCTACTTCCACGCACTATTATGAATCTACATCCCCTCCAGAAGTCTGTGATCTGCTAGTGAGCGACGCCTCGTGGTACCATCACAGAGAGGCTCAAAATCACTTTCCAGAACATTCTCGTTCACCATTCCTGGCTGGTGGAACGATCTTCCCACCCCTATCCGGAATGCTGAATCCCTGACCATTTTCAAGCGACAGCTGAAAACTCATCTCTTTCGAAGCTACTTGACTTCATCTTAAAAAAATCTCCTCTTTATTTATTCCTTCTCTTTCTAGCTTGTACTTATTTGAACAATGTCTAAAAACTTGGTATTACAAGCACTTCCTGTATCTGTTTGCCTCTTTAAGAAGAATCGCTTTATGGATCCCCCAATTGTAAGTCGCTTTGGATAAAAGCGTCTGCTAAATGACTAAATGTAAATGTAAATGTAATTTAAATATTCAATGTGTTATGTGCAGAGAGCATATCTGTAAAGTGAGTGTGATATGAAATGTATTTTAAGTGCATATGAGGGTTCACTTCAGTGCAAGAATTGGACAGGTCTTAATTAAGAAACTCACTCTAATTTCAGTGTTCAATTTTTAAGAGCCAGGGGCTCAAACTAAACCTTAACCGTTAATTAAACCCATGTGAGAAACATACATATGGCCATGTGCAAAATTATTGTAATCTATGCAGCATTTCAATCCTACATTTAGGAATTTGCATTGGTTTTCCAAAGTATTCAACTATTTCCCAAAATTACCTAGGATGTAAACTGCAATTAATGTACAGAGAATTACTTCATATATACATACAGAGAGTATGTATATAAAACTATTTTAATTTATATTTAGATTTTTTTTTTTTATAATTCTATATAATAAAGACTGTGTATATCATCAAAAACCACAAAAAAATGTACCTTCTACTAAAAAGTAGAAGTAAATACAATCCAGACTGCATTATAAGCAGATTCGCTTGTAGCAAAGATAAACTTAGTTTGTGCCGACCACAATATGTTTTGTGCTGCCAAGAGCAAAATCAAGAGACATTTAGAAAGCAAACACTCAGACTACAAAGACAAGCCAACAGGATCTGAACACATCACAGCAAATGATAAAAAAACATCCATCACACTTCTGCTGTTTTTGTATTTGCATAATTGTTAATTTTCCAGTTCACTCACATGTCATGTTAACAATTCTAAATATTGTTGGGCTTATGCAAGTCATGGTAATATTAATGAACTTTAATGTTTGATTTAAATTACATCTATTTATGGTCACTACTGAGTACTACTGTGCTTAATAATTTCTATTTCTTTTTGTAACTCTTTTTTTCCATTTTAAATGACAATAAAAACAGACCATGTAATGCAATTCTTACAAGCCAACTGTTTTATCTACTTGCCAAAGTCAATTTTATCGACATTAGGCATTTGGCAAGTATTAATTCTGAACTCTGGCTAACTTCTGATCAGATTTCCAACAGCCAGTAAAACTGGCCAAGACAGTAAATGGAAGCTGGCGATATCGAGACCTCACAATCCACTGACAATTCCACTTCAGTACATCCGGAAGATGGAAGGAGGCACAAAGACAAGCCATGGGAGGTACTACAGCCAGATCACAGATGTGCCTGACATTGGGAAATTGTACAGGCGATTTACAAAGGACAACACAGAGGCACCAGTCGTGACAGCACAAGAATAAACACCCGATCAAAATAGACAGGTTTCTATAACATTAGAAACGATCAGGACAGTGCAAGGTCGCTCATGACACAATGCAGCACTTAATAGCAGGATGAGGAAGCACGTTGCAGACAGGAAGACAGCATGCTGTACACTTCATTGAACATTCAACTGCACAATACAATCACCAGAACTGTGTACAAAGATATGTGTGCTAAATGGGAGAAAGTCAAGGCAGTTTTATTTATATAGTGCTTTTCACAATGTACACAGCAAATAGTGCAGTAATAACATAATTATGTGAGGGCTTGATTTAGCGATTTCATTTAAAACATTATTAGAAAGGTATGCTTTAAATAAATAATTTGCCCAAAAATGAAATTTGCTGGAAATTTACTCAGCCTCAGACCAAGATGTTTCTTCATCTGAACAGATTTGGAGAAACGTAGCATTACTGTACATCACTTGTTCACCAATGGATGCAGTGAATGGGTGCCGTCAAAATGACAGTCCAAACAGCTGATAAAAACATCACAGTAATCCACAAGTAATCCACACGACTCCAGTCCATCAGTTAATGTCTTGTGAAGTGAAAAGCAGCGTGTTTGTAAGAAACAAATCCATCATTAAGATGTTTTTTAACTAAAAAAGTGAGCTTAACCAAAAAAAAAAAAAGTTGTAAAAATTATATTGTATCAAAAATATGCACCACAGCATTGTTTTCATGATAATAAGAACATTTACCTTCCATATTCTCCCTCCCTCATTAGATTCATATTACTGTAATGCATTAAATAATCACATTATAGTAATAAGGCATTAACATTAACTTTAGCAGACTGATTTTAGGAAATGTGAGTGGAAATACTATTTTATATTACAATATTTTCTGTAAATCAACTCTTGAATTTCATATTAGATGACATTTTATTTATTTAAATCTCTTTTTGCCCATTCACTTTCACTCTATGAAAATAATATTTTCACAGGAAAATAAAAACTATATGAGGTTGAGTAAACAATTAATTTTCATTTTTGGTCGAACTAATCCTTTAAGACAGAGATTTATTAAATAAACATGAAGTATAAAATCATGAATGTCATCGTACTGTTTCCCTTCATGAAATATTTCCCACCTTTAATTATCAAGCTCTTTGCATAAACAGCTGCTTTGCAGCCGTCTAAACATCTCTGGTTACCTGGAGCCAAGGTTTCATTTTCAGCAAATAGAATTCAGCGGCGAAGACCCACACCAGTTGATTTCCCTGGCTGGCGTGCTGAGAGACAGCTAATAAACAAATTGACCTCGCCATGAGAGGACCGGTTGAACGAGAGACACTCAGGCCACATAAATCTGTCAATAAGACACAATCAGTGTAATCAAGAAAAACAGCAGTAGGTGCTTCGGCCTTGTAAACACCTTACTATGGTTTGATTTGGGAAGCTCTCTTGAGAACTAATATGTGGGAAGCTTGCATAATTCCTTTTCTGTTTCCTATTGTTTATTTATTTATTTATTTTTTAACTATACAAACCGACTAATACAGTAATTCCTGTCTCTTAAATCATGACTGAAATTGATATACATAAGATCCAGTTGGACAGAAAATTGCAAACAAGATCTATTAAACATCTCAACTTGTTCACCTAAACAAAACTAGACTAGATAGGGAATTACGTCAAAATTTTAATTTGTAAAATGTGAATTCTAAAATGTGACTTATCCGGTCAGAATTTAGAGTCAGGACTATCTGATTTACAATAATAAATGTAATGTTTTGAGTGCCTTTTTAACTCAAGTGTAGCATGTGAAACTGTTTTTGTTTTGACTAATGATGCTGAAAATTAAGCTTTACATCACAGACATAAATTACATTTTAACATACAGTATATTCAAATAGAAAATGTTTTTTTTAAATTGCAAACTTTTGAATGGTTGCATAAAATCACTCATGCCATGACAAAGTTGACACTTAAATAAAACACCTGAGAACTAGATTAAGGCCTAGTTCACAAGTACAGAAGTACACGAGTCATTAGAAAAAAGAAGAAAAAAAAATCTCGTCCACATGAAAACACAAAAACACGATATGAAGCACTGTCACAAGAGGATGCCAAACAACAGGTGGTGATATAACCCTAACCGTAAAGCCATGTTGGCCAATCAGAAGCCTGAAAAAAAAGGTTATTACCGGTTGTCACCGCATAGGAGCCGTACCGAGCCGAGTCGTACCACGCAGTGGAAAAGCACCATAGCTTAATCTGACCTGGTGACATCTTTGTTAGCCACCCAGTCATGGACTACACTACCCAGAATCCCTCTGGTTTCTCACCTGCATGCACTTGGCCATCAACCGCGACTGCTCCCCATTATCACTCACCAACTCACTATGGCCTAGTCCACACGTACATGGGTATTTTTATAAACAGAGTTTTTCCTCCGTTTAAAAAAAAAATTGTCCACATGAAAATGTATAAACGCACGAAGCGCTCTCAAGAGCATGCCAAACCAACAGGTGGTGATATAACCCTAACCGTAAAGCCATGTTGGCCAATCAGAAGCCTGAAAAAAAAGGTTATTACCGGTTGTGACCGCATAGAAAAAGCAGCTGTTTTGAAAATACTCATGTTCATGTGGACAGGGCCTAATCTACAAAAATAAATAATAAATAAATAAAATAATAATAATAATAATAATAATAATAAAATAAATAAATAAATAAATAAAAAATACAAAAATCCTCTGGGATGCTACATTACAAAATTATCAGGCAATTAAAGCATCACCCAAATCAACCTCTGAAAAACCTTCAGAGCAGCCTAAATCAACATCTAAGATAAGTGAATGCTCTTTTAATCCATAGCGCTGTGTATATTTGCGTGGTCTGCAGTTAAATTAAATAAGCATTATTGTGTATGTATTTCAACTGGGATTCTCCATATACATCGGCGTAATCTCAATGTTCACGTTCGTTATTTCTAAGGTCAATGTTTTCATCGTGATGAGTGTGTGGTTGATTTCAGTTGCATGTAGCGTCAGAAGCAGGCACTTATCACCGTCATATCAACGATAGTGTTGCGGGAGAAGGGAATTGAAAGATATCGCTACGGTTGTTGCAGTTCCGAGTGAAATGCATTCTGGGTAGTGTAGTTCGGAGAAATGTGCTCGTGTGACGTGCGCTATCGCTGTGCTGTGTAGTTCAGAAAACGGAGAAAGAACGTTTATATTCTGCTTTATTTGTTCATTCAAGCCAGTCCACCCAGGAGTTTGTGCACTGTAACCCTGATAACTTTATCTACACGAGAGAGTAAAATGACATGCATCGGCTAACTTTTATATTCTGCTTTATTTGTTCATTCAAGTCAGTCCACCCAGGAGTTTGTGCACTGTAACCCTGATAACTTTATCTACACGAGAGAGTAAAATGACATGCATCGGCTAACTTTGTACGTCTCACCATTACACGAACATGAATTAACGAGCTGTTATGCGGCTGCTGGCAATGATGAAGTGTAAAACGTAACAGCAGATATTAAATGACTAAATTACGATATTTGTTCAGGTGGATGCTGGGGTCTTATCTATCGGATTGCAACGTATATCCATTTTGTTAATTAACATTACATGTAGTGCGCTTCTAATTAGAGTTAAGCCAGTCGGCGTGGTAGCCCAGGCACACATAGTCGTAGGCCACTATTGTTAAGCTGGTCGGCGTGGTAGCCCAGGCACACATAGCCATAGGCCACCAGCGTTAAATAGGTCGGCGTGGTAGCCCAGGCACACATAGATAGTAGTATATGCGGTTCACATGGCTCTTCGGAGCAGCAGCAGTACAAATGTCTTGCCGATAGATCTGCTTTGTGGGGGGTGTCTTGTCTTTCCTTGTCTGTTCATCTTCATGTGTGTGGATACATGCATGTCCACTGATGCAGCAGTTTATCCTTATATTCAGCGGCATGCATATATTGGCTTGTATTGTTTTGTGTAA
>NW_015645091.1:138611-148342 GCF_001515625.1 Sinocyclocheilus rhinocerous | reverse complement strand
ATATGTGCAGCAGCAGTATTTCTTACATGCTTACAGCAGCATGTTGTGGATGTATTGGCAGTAGCAAGTCTCTGTACTTGCTCTTCTGCAGCAGCAGCGTAGCAGATCTATTCCGCCAAGACCAAATACATTAACATTATCATATACATTACCATGCCAATTCCTCAGAGAGTTGTCATGACAGAAATAACAATCACTATTTCAAGTGAGCATAAAGGCCAGCATGTGAGAATATACAAGAAAAGCGAACAAATGCCAAAGCTAAATTATCCTTATCCTACACATTACAATGAGCAGTGCACATAAAAGGAGTTCAAACCCAACTAACTACATGCTCGAAGCGTTACACATGGGATATTTACAAAGTCTAAGAACTTTCTCAGAAAGTTATGATGTTTGAGTAAAGTGAAACAGGAAACCGCAAAGTTTCAACTGCACACAGGGACAAACTTCCCAGTTTTAAAAACTTCCAGAACATGATTCACACACTGGATATACAACTAATTAGCAAGCACGGCTTTACTTTAATTCAGTGGATTAGGGACATAATACTAATTTAAATAGTAGTTCATGGGCAGACTTTTTGTACATCATCCAACGCTTAAAGTCTCATTGAGTTCTTAAAGTCTTTCAGGGCACTAAGCCTTTCCTTAGTTGTCAGAGCTTCGGTTCATATATTTCCCCAAAGCTTATAATTTGTGACAACAGTCTGCTAGCCGAAGTAGAACAGGTGCTACCTTGTATGCTTTGCAAATTAGATTTGTTGAATATTAAAGAGGGGGGCAGTCAGCTCAAGGTAAACATATTGCACACATCAGTGTCTCCCCGAGGTGCTCGCACAATGACAGCGAAAAGTGTTTAAAACTGACTGCCCCCCTCATCGCCTATATTTTGGGAAAGTGTTTGACTTTTAATCTCGAGCATCACAACAGTGTAATGCATAATGTGATTATGCGTTACCCCGTGAATGCTTAATTTGGCCATCCGCATACTGAAAGGACACAAAGTCGGATTTTGCAATAAGCTGAACCTAATATTCATTTGTAAAAGTCAGCTGCAGTAGCTTCATAATATCATATTTATGTAGATGATGATACGGTTTAATGCAAAAATGACTTTGCTATCCAAAATGGAAAGAATAATTTTAATTTGACCCTTCCCGTCTTTTCACACATAGTTCTGCACAACACTAAGTATAAGCTGTACTAAACTGTAATAATAGCTGTTTATTTGCATTTGACACATACATTGTTGAGCACCCAATTAACTGAGGATTTATGCAAATAAAGTCATAACTTCATTTAAATATGCATTTTGGAGCCACAAAGTCCACCTACTTAGAAAGCAGTTTGGTCACATGTATCACTCCCAAGACTGTTATTCACATTTATCAAAGTGCCTTATTTAAATATCAAAATGCAAATACAATTTCCAAAATGTTTGTTAAAAAAATAAATAAATAAAAAATTGTGGGGTTGGTCTAAGCATTGGAAATAATTTTTAATATATATTTTTTTAATAAGATGATTTTATGCCGACCAAGACTGCATTTATTTGATCAAAAATAACAGCTGAAAGTTGTAATATTGTAAACATATTAATATATTAAAAATTAAAATATTTAATATATTAAATTGTAATTTATTCCTGTGATGAAAGGATGACAGGCATCATTACTCTAGTCTTCAGTGTCATCTGCTCAAGAAACATTTCTTATTTTAAGAGAATGAATGAATGAATGAATGAATGAATACTGACCCAAAACTTTTGAATGGTAGTTTTTTTTTATTATTCTCTATGAAGACATGTGTACAAACTACAATGGAAGCACATTTACCAAACACATTCCTGGATATGCATCAGAAAAAAGTAATGCAACTAAATAATTTCTTAATTTGTTTCAGGAGTGCAAATCAAAATGAGTTATTGACATTTCAGGTGAGCTTCCATTTATTTGTCATGACCAAGCGTCAATAAACAAAGTCAATTAAGGTTTTACTCCCAAAGCTTCTACTAAAACTGTAGGTGAATATGATTTTTATTCTGAAATGCATGCTAATGTGATGCAACTGTTTAATGAAACCGCCTATAGGCTTATCGCTTCAACTACAGCTGTCGTGAATGGTGATGGAGACACATACTGAAAGATTTCTCAGACTGCCGAGTGAGTTGATAGGGAAGAGCTCAGATAACAAACACAATCCAGTATCACTAGAAATGATGTGCTAAAAAGTATGAAATGTATTTCACCATTTGAAACGAGCATGGCACCTCACAGCTCACTGTTCTGTTTCTCTTTTTACACGCCATTGAGTCACCAATGGGCCATTGCGAACTCTGGCTCCAGTCAGATTTTCAAAAGCAAATGCTATTGTGCAGGAGACTAAACAGACAGACAGTGATGTATCAGAGCATTTAGACACTATAAAAGGACACTGTTCTGTCTCAGCTGTTGAGAAAATGGCGCTTTTGAAACTCAATTGGCGCAATTGTGCCAAATAATCAACAGCCTTGTTGGTCCTGGAACATCATTCCTGTTAAACAACAAATTACTAATTCTATTCTTAACAGTAACCATTAACTACCCCTAAAACCCTGTACAACTGATTTTAATATCCATCACGGGTGATCCAAGCACTAAATAAATATGCAAATGGAGCCGAACAGCCAGAAATATTTGTAGTGCAAATGCAAATCCACCCTAATGTCTCACAGGCAACAGCGAAGGACTGCCTGCTCACCTGTCAATCATCCATTGCACTAAAAAAAGGGTTTTAAATTGTATTATATCACAAAGCATTTGACAAAAGCAAATCAGTTCAAATAAGAGCTTGACCAAAATAATTATCATTTGGCTCAACATTTTCCATTTGTGGTGTATTTTAAATTTGGGTGCAATGGTGTTCTGGCCCTTGTTTTTCATTTTATCAACATGCATTGCAGCGACACACTGATGTTTTAAATAACCACTTGTGATCAGATGTTCAAGTCTGTAGCATTAACACTAACTCTAAAATATTTAATGGTTCATGATTTATGTTAACTATTTTCTTTTGTAAATAATTCTTGAGTTGACTAGTTACACTGTCATTAAAAGTTAAAGGTTGGTACATTTTTTTGTAATGTTTTTTTTGTTTTGTTTTTTCTTCTAATTTGTTAAAGTCTCTCATGCTCACCAACACAGCTTGTTTTTGATATATTTGTAGTGCAAATGCAAATCCACCCTAATGTCTCACAGGCAACAGCGAAGGACTGCCTGCTCACCTGTCAATCATCCATTGCACTAAAAAAAGGGTTTTAAATTTTATTATATCACAAAGCATTTGACAAAAGCAAATCAGTTCAAATAAGAGCTTGACCAAAATAATTATCATTTGGCTCAACATTTTCCATTTGTGGTGTATTTTAAATTTGGGTGCAATGGTGTTCTGGCCCTTGTTTTTCATTTTATCAACATGCATTGCAGCGACACACTGATGTTTTAAATAACCACTTGTGATCAGATGTTCAAGTCTGTAGCATTAACACTAACTCTAAAATATTTAATGGTTCATGATTTATGTTAACTATTTTCTTTTGTAAATAATTCTTGAGTTGACTAGTTTGACTAGTTTGACTTTTTATTTCTTTTTCCTTCTTCCAGGATATTTGGATGAAAAGAAAGTTAAACAGAACAGCATTTATTTTAAATATAAGTCTTTTGTAACATTATAAATGTCTTTATTGCCACTTGATCAACTGAATGCATACTTGCTTACAGGCTGAGAGAAAAAGTGGCGTTTTTAGGGCCGCCCACGCACAAATAGCAAGTTCATTTTTTTAACCCACGAAAAAAAAAAACGAAAAATCTAGCTTAATTTTCGTTTGCCGAACAGAACGAAATAATAATACTGCCCCTGGTGTGACAAAATGTTAGCCTATACATAATACTTTTAAAGCTCTTTTTAAAAATCTTGGCTTACATAAATTTTTACGTATGCCATGTCATGCCATAGCATCATTAAACTAGCATCTAACAATGGACATAAGTGTTTTTTTTTCTCTAACCCATAGTTCTCTAACTATAAAGGCTGCTGTGTAATTTGTCCCCTGACTAAGCATTTAAAGAATTTAGGGAAAGCATTTAAATAATCCTGTGAATGCACTTAAAGAATGCAGAATCTAATCGTTAATCGAATCAAATCTCATTTAATTGTGAATCAAATCGAATTTAATCGTTCTTAATTAGCAAAAATCGTTCTTGAATCGAATCGAAAACGTATGAATCGTGAATCGAATCAATTCGCTGTCTACCCAAAGATTCGCAGCCCTAGTATTAGAGCATAAAATTCCCATGTTTATGGAGTATGTAAAGCTGCAAACTAATCTCAAATGATTGTTTTCTAACATTCTAAAACAGTGCTAAACTATTGTTAGAGAAGTTGAAAACCAATCTCGAACATAACCGACAAAGCCTAGCACTGGGTTTTATGAGAAAGCCTCGGTTTTATGAGGCCTGACTGCGTGTGAAAAGCAAACCGATCACCTGCATGACTGAGGATCTTAACTAAGTCGAAGACAAAGGGGGAAAGCGTATGTCTGAAATGTCGGCGCACACTCTCCGACTGCATATAAGCTATCAGTGCTCATTTTTCATATCCCTGTGTGCACGAAACAAGACAAGACACATCCAAAAGTTTCTTTGAAAGCGCGGAGCGGCTTGATTCTCTTTCATGATTTTTTTTGGGCAGAATAGAAACAAGGCCTGGACGAATATGAACTGCGATAACAATGTGTCTATGATCTATTATTTCTCAGAGTCAGAGAGAAGTTCCATTTACATGATGAGCACTCGAATGGTTAAATGGTATGGGACCATCTTGTTGGTTTGGAAACTTAAACCCATATTTTTGAAACGGTTATGGCATGTTCTCTACATGCAAATGACTGGTTTGTATTCATTTCAGGAGCGGGTGCATGAAATGGCAGTGCTTTGATAACATATTCTGCACGTTCCAAAGGGAATATCGCACCAGCCATCGGTAATGAGATCTTGGCTGTATGATTGCCATTCTCTATCTATCATATGTCCTCAGGCACTGATATAGTTACTTCTGGGACACTTAAAACATAAGCATATGTTTACTTATAGCAGCATAAAACGTGTACGCTTGCAAGAGTATTGAATAACAAAACGCCCCTTACCAGCTACGGCAACTTCATGCTGCTGCGGATTTCTCTAAAATTGACAATTAGAAGGATTGCTGAAAAGTAATAAATGGCCCTACTTTGGCATGTTTTCCCTCTTTAGATTAATGTGATTCTTTGCACAGCATGTCATATGTTTTTTGACTGGAACAAACCTTTCCATATTTTTATTTATTTATTTTCCACAGTACAATGCCTTAATGATGTGAATTCTCTTCGGCAGAAGAAGTCCTTCATTTTCTGCTTGGACGGCAGCAGAAAGTATTGCTGGATGAATCTTGTTGGACTTGTTGTTGTTTGACCTGTGGGCAAATGCAAAGATCTGCCAGCTAATTGGCACATCTGCAACAAATTTTAATCGAAAGCATAGAGTGAAACAGAAATGCCCTTTCAAATGCAAGGGGCATGGACAGCCAACTGGATTTTGAATAATAATAATAAAAAAACAATTAGGTTGCATTACTGTAGGTAAAAATACTGTCTAAATATTATTGTAGAAATAATGCTTTGATTTACACACGCACGCACACACACACACACACACAATTAACTATTTTTGTTGTTGTTGTTCTTTGGTATGACATGTCCTTAAGTAAAACATTCATTGTGGAAAAAAAAAATCCTCTGCCTTCACTATGTTTCAATTTTCTCGTAATCTTTAAGGAGTGATAACAGCATACGCTGATGCATTTAGACAAGCCATCCAGCTACATTTTCATGCAGCTCGAGGCATTAAAAAAGTGGCATAAAAGAAGAAAAAACTCAGACCCTGGAACAAGCAGAATAGAACTTGCAGACATGGCTGAGAACGCTGGCTACCATTTGATCAGCGCATGGGAACACCGAATGCGACGTGTCAACCCATGGTGTGACTGTTTCAATTACAAATCCAAATAATGAGTGGTACAAAAAAAAAAAGCTTTGCATACAAGCATATGTAATTCTAACTTTGCAACATCTGTTGCCCTTGAATCACTTGACTTGAAATAAAACAAGACCCCACTGAGCCAATTATTTTGGATGTCCCTGGCACAGCGGCTCCCACATAGCGCCACTTTCAGAGAATGCTTCTGCCCATTGAAGTGAGCGTTACAACGGATACGAGGCGAAGGAGTTCATTTGCATCATGGTCACTGTCCATGAAATTCACTGTCACTTGAAAACTCACGCAGATGCGGGAGGCAGAATCAGTGATAATGATACCATGATTACCAGCCGCCGCAGGAGGATTCGGTCTGTTGAGAAATTACCCAATTTCATTGTACTCAAAGTTTGGCTTTGCAAACTTTGCAAGTCGGAGCCCTTGAACGCTACTGATTTTAAATTAGTCAGCGCGACGGCTGGATTCGATGTTAACTCGTGATGAGTGGGGACTGCAGTCTGAGGCTTTAATCAGGGTGTTTTAATTCTCAAGCTGCTAAGAAACCGTGTGTCTTTATTGCAAAAATAAGGGACATCTGCTTCAGGCCACTTTAATATTTCTGATGTTGCAGATGAGAAAAATGTGAAGAATACGGTTACAAGCATACAGAAAGTAAAAAATAATAAAATATAGGCCTAAATAAAAATAAAAATACCAACAACAACAATAAATGTATAAATTGATATGCTAGTAACAGTATTTTCAAATATAGTGAATGATACTAAAATTCATATATGCATTTCTATGGAACTACAAAGTACTTCTAAGAATACCATGGTAGTACCGTGGTACTTTTTTTGCATATGTTATATATATATACATATATTAGTGGTGTAAAAATTAGCGCGTTAACGCAGGCAATTCATTTTTTCAGTTTAATGCGTTAAGAATGTTTAACGCAATTAACGCAGGGGCGGGGTTAGGGTTGGCCACCCCATTCACAACTGCTGCTTCTGTCACTTTTTCTCTTGAGAAGACGTACATTTATTCTGTCGCAGAACGACTGAGAACGGGATATGTTTCAGACGCGCGCTTTACTTCATTTTAGCGCCAGGCGCAAGTCAAAAAGCGCGGAAATGAAATTTAAATTGAAATACACTTTATTGTCCCCAAAGGGGAAATTTGTGTTGGACTCAAGGTGTTTACATTGACATTGACCATTGGATCCATAAATAACAATATACAATATACACACAATATACACATAATTCCTATACCCCCTCCCCCCAAAAAAAAATCATTTAACATTTTAATTGACATGGGTATAAAATACTTTTTAAAATGATTGTACCTACATGTTGGAAATCTATACCGTCTTCCAGAAGGCAACAATTCATACTCTGTATGCAATACATGCACTGGGTCAGGTAAAATTTGATGTGCTCCCCTAAGAACCGACTGTTCATACAGTGACTCAAGGGACAAATACTCCTTTCTCCCAATGGTCTTCATTGCTATTTTTAACAAGCGTGCAAGTTTAGACTTTACCTGAATTGTAAGGTTACCAAACCATACCGTAATGCTATACCTAATTCACGAGTTCACACTTTCGCATAATTAAATAAAGGTTATGCATATTTGGCATGCTGTCCGGGGAGAGGGGTCCGAGCTCGGTGTGTTGCCCCCACCTGCCCCTCCCCGCCGCGAGTGCTTCTCCCCATTGCGGCAGTATCTAGGAAGAGAATTTGGCTTCTGTGGAAGCGTTCCGTGCTGAAAGGGAGAGGTAAAGGCTCCTGCGGGAGACGCGACTATCGCGGCAGTAGAGAAAGATAGAAAAGGCTATTGTGCAGAGCAGGCACTGCTGCGGCAGTGGGGAAATACAGAGAAGGCTCCTGCGGGAGCAGACACTGCTGCGGCAGTAGAGAAATACAGATGAGGCTCCTGCAGGAGCGGTTACTGCTGCGGCAGTAGGGAAATACAGAAAAAGGCTCCTGCGGGAGCAGACACTGCTGCGGCAGTGGGGAAATACAGATGAGGCTCCTGCGGGAGCGGACACTGCTGCGGCAGTGGGGAAATACAGATAAGGCTCCTGCGGGAGCGGCCACTGCTGCGGCAGTGGGGAAATACAGATAGGCTCCTGCGGGAGCGGTCACTGCTGCGGCAGTGGGGAAACACAGATAAAGGCTCCTGCGGGAGCAGACACTGCCGCGGCAGTGGGGAAATAAAGATAAAGGCTCCTGCGGGAGCGGCCACTGCTGTGGCAGTGGGGAAATACAGATAAAGGCTCCTGCGGGAGCGGTCACTGCTGCGGCAGTGGGGAAATACAGATAAAGGCTCCTGCGGGAGCGGTCGCTGCTGCGGCAGTGGGGAAATACAGATAAAGGCTCCTGCGGGAGCAGACACTGCTGCGGCAGTGGGGATATACAGATAAAAGCTCCTGCGGGACCGGTCACTGCTGCGGCAGTGGGGAAATACAGATAAAGCCTCCTGCGGGAGCAGACACTGCTGCGGCAGGGGGAAATACAGAAAAGGCTCCTGCGGGAGCAGACACTGCTGCGGCAGTGGGGAAATATGGAAAAGCTCCTGCGGGAGCGGGGACTGCTGTGGCAGTGGGGAAATATGGAAAAGCTCCTGCGGGAGCGGGGACTCGGAGTGCTGTTGGGATGGCTGGAGTGGGGATGGGCCGTTATAGATGGATTAGGTGATGTTAAAGGGGGTTAGCTATGGTGGGTCAGGAGTTCTAGTGAACAGGAATGGACTGGCATTAAAGGGGTCAGCTGATGAGGGTTGGGGAGCGGCCACTGCTGCGGCAGTGGGGAAATACAGATAGGCTCCTGCGGGAGCTGCTACTGCTGCGGCAGTAGGGAAATACAGAAAAGGCTCCTGCCGGAGCAGACACTGCTGCGGCAGTAGAGAAATACAGAAAAGAGAGAAGGAAGGGCAAGCATGCGAGGGGGAGGAGGAAAGATAGCTGCCGGAACCGCTTGCGGAGGCGTGCTCACGCTTGGGACGGCTCCGGGAGCTATAGCTGAATAAAGAGAGGGGGAATGGCGGGCATCGGGGCCTGCACCATTAGCGGAGGCATGCTCATGCTTGGGACGGCTCCGGGAGCGGGAGTGGAAGAAAAGGAGGGGAAGAGAGGGGGAATGGCGGGCGTCAGGGCCTGCGCCATTAGCGGAGGCATGCTCGCGCTAGGGACAGTTACGGGAGAAAAATGGTTATTAGTAGCATGAGGGAGCGGAAGAGATGTGGGCCTGTGTTACAAATGGAGGTAGCCTCACATTTGCTTCAGCTGCCGTAGCTGTAGGCCATGGGAAGGGGGTGGAGTTGTGACGTCCTGAAGAGCCTGTGTAGCCTGCATGCTAGTGGAGGTAGCCTCACACTAGCGTCTGCTACGGGAGCTTGAGGCCACTGAAAGGAAAAAAGAAGGGGGTTAGAAGTCACAGGACGGAAATACTGAGATGTGAGGGCCTGTGTTGCAAGCGGAAGCAGCTTTGCGCTTGTTTCGGATGCTATAGCTGTAGGCCACGAGAAAGTGGAAGGGTTAGTGACATTTAGCGGGAAAAGCTGAAATGCCTGGGTAGCCTGCAGTGTTGCAGACTTAGTTTGTGTTGCAGTGTTGCAGTCAATTTGTTGCTAGATTTGGCAACTCCTCAAGCCTTGTCCACATTAATAAGTTTCC
>NW_015645091.1:137348-138182 GCF_001515625.1 Sinocyclocheilus rhinocerous | reverse complement strand
GGTGTGCATGAGCTCATTTAGAGTGTCTGTAATGAGCCGATTTCGTGTATGAATATTGAAGCCCTATGACTACGACTACCATCATTTGAACTGTCATAAAATTATGAAAATATTATACATTGAATTTTTTTTTTCCCCCCATTATTGATCGTACATCGTACAGAGGTCAAAATTATTAGTGATGTGACGTTCGAAGCTTCGTTTTCGCACACAACCACGTGACTGCTTCATATTCTGATTCAGGTGTCACTGACTTTGAAAAGAATAAATCATAATACAAATAAATATTTGCATGTGTAGTTTTGTGCATGTTCATTTTGTATTAATTCCTGGTTCAGACACTTTAATTCTATGATATTCTTCGGTTATTTTGATCATAGCCTATACATGCCTACAGCCTTGCCTATTTTCCTCAAATTTATTCACAGACTCATGTATTCATATTGTGTAATACAATGACTGACATGAAGACTTATTTATATAGACTTCATATTTTCTTTGCTTTATACAGGTTTTCATAGCACAAACTAATTTATTATCTGAAACCGTCCAAAAATGGCTGGGTCGTCTGGGACGCAAAGGCAGCTTTTTCCACCTTTTGACCACAAGATATCGTTAGTGTGCACCATCTTGAAAAGCTTCGAGTAATGAACCTTTTTAGATACAGTTGAGGGGAAAGACTCTGTGCTTCGCAAAGCTTCATTTTTCCATCACGAAAACCTGCCTTTAGCGACTTCACCTGAAAATTAATTAATTTGCAACACGGCCTGCTGCAAATGGTACTGTGCTCGCAGCACATGCTCTTCAATTGCACGCACAAAGGCGCCGGCGCGC
>NW_015645091.1:130878-137312 GCF_001515625.1 Sinocyclocheilus rhinocerous | reverse complement strand
ACGCGTTTAGCTGTATACGCATACATTTTGTATCATATAGGCGTTACGTCCACACGGATCCGGCATTTTGGGAGAGTGAAACTTTTTTTAAACCGGGTCCCAGAGTGGATACATCTGAAAACGCCGCCCTTGCATTTTCGTGTGGACCGCGAATCCGTATATTTTCTGAAACGATGACGTCATCAGCCCACGCCTCGCCCCTAGTCAGACACCGCTACGTCACGTAACAGCAACAAAAACATGAACAAAAACTGAACGATTGTCTTTTTATTAACTAACATTAACACAGATTAATGTTAGTTAATAAAAAGGGGGTGGGGGCAATTTTATAGATAAATCAGTATTGGTATCATTGATACTGGCCTTCAGTCATAAAAAAAAGATGCCATTAAAGAAATATTAAAAACATATATGATGTTTGTACATTAATTTGAAGATTGAATGTGACATTATTGCAATATAAAAGTATATATAAAAACGTTAATGTTAGGTGCATTTTTTTGAAAAGAGGAGACAACCTTGAGTCCAATACATTTCATTTAATACTTAATTGCTGAGGAAATAAATATTATATTTTTACCGTATGAATATGACACTTGTGATTTTGTAAATTTATTTATTATTTATTTATTTTTTGGTTAAGAAAATTTGAAACTAGAAACATGCAAACAGAAGAACATCATTGAGTTGACTGAAAACATCACATCCTGGCAACCACCCAGACCCCCTAGCAACTGCATAACAACAACACATTGAAAAAAAATCTCACAGAACTTTAAACACCCTAACATCATAGCAACATGTTTTTTAAACACCACTCACATTTTCTACAAAGTCTAAAATCGAAAAGTTCAGACATTTCTTCTATAAACTATGTCATTATGTATTCTTTAAAACAAAAACAAAACTATCCTCTTCTTCAAGGGAGGGATGTCCTCATTTGAACCTAAACCAACCAACAGCCTTTTCCAGGTTTTTCAGGTGCATCCAAACAGAAAGAAAACCCAGATACAATATCTAATGATGCAGGCAGAATCCAATTAATGGAGAGGAGGAAACCTAGAATTCTTGAAAGAGCACTGGGAGACGCATAAGCAGTTAATAGAGGTGAGTACGGCTAAACGTGACCCACAGGGCAAACACATAAAACTTCACAGGCTTAATTTCAGAGAGCCTCTTATTTATTTGCCAATCACTCCAAGATCAGATTAGAGAAAGTTAAGTTCATATATAGCTTATTAAAGCAATACTAAACCACTTAAAATTGGGCATTTTGGCCAAATGCATGAATATGCCTGAACAAGTTGAAATATTAGAATATCTGCTGATTTCAGATGCAAAATCTAAGTCTTTGGTGAATAAAAGATTTAAAATCAACCAAATTTGTTTCCATTTATCTTAAGAAACTGCTAATAATAAGAAACATTGTAATATGAATATCCCATTTTACGGTGGCACATTGCTGCCATATACATATTTTTTTTCCACTCAATTATGACAAGATGTTATGTTGTTTAAATTATATTTTCTCATAGTAATGAGATGCAATCAGATCTAAAGGTCTAAACTAATTAGTGAAAATATATTATTTAAAAAAAGTAAAACTAAAATAAAAACATTAAAAAGTACTGTACCTGAATTAATATTTAATAATAGAAGGTATCAGTCAAATCCAATCTGATTTGACCTTCCAACCTTTATCTTGATTTCCCCTTAACAAGCCTTTCTCGGTCCCCGTGTGCCGATCATGTCCTTTCTGTCAGGCAGAGTTGCAGGATGTTTTGAGTTTAGCATGGCTGTCACAACCACCTCCGAGAATCTTTTTACCAGGGTGAACCTGAATCCCTCTGAGCATTACAAATGGAGTGGTACCACATCTTCCACATGCTAAGTTTGTGTTCTGCTGTGCTTACGCTGCAGATGAACAGTGATGTAGTAATCCACAGGGATGATGTTTTGATTGGGCCCAGTTGTCTGGAAGTAAAATGGCATGGAACAAAACTACTACTGCATCTCCCAACAATCTCCACAACCAGTGTCAGAAATTGGCCTCTTTATTAAGGGGCAATATTTGCCTACTGGGCAAATATTGGAGTATTTTTTACCTTTATGAGGCCATATTGTTTTTGTAACATAAACACACAGAATGCCACCAACATAGGACAAATAGTTTAATAAAATCAAATTACTGAATTCAATTCTAAATCTGAACAATTGTGGTGCAATCAAATGATACGGTAGCAATAGATATTTTGGTAACACTTTACATTAAGGTTCCCTTTGTAAAGGGTTTATAAATGTGTTAATAAATGACTAATAACTCACTTACAAATGCATTGTAATTCATTCCATGACTCGTGTCACTTTTCTAACAATGTTTCTTAGCAGAATCTACTCTGTACCTTACCCATGATTCTCCGCAAAAGTTCATGATGCCTATCCACAGCAATTATTACAACCTTAATATTTGTTAAGCATTTATAACATGTGCATTTAAAATGGCTCACTATTTGGCAGGTATTGCATTAAAATCACCCTTTTACTCATGCATTTATAACTGATTATCTATGATTTATAATGCATTTGTAAGTGAGTTATTAGTCATTTATTAACACCTTTGTAAATCCTTTATAAAGGGAACCTTAATGTAAAGTGTTACCGATATTTTTATATATCACTATTACTATTGCTTATTTGTATGGAGTTATGTACATCCAAAATGTTGTAAGCAAATCTAACAATTATTATTTTGATTTATTATTTATTTATATATTTTTGCTCAGTGTACAAAAATTGGTGAGGCTTCACCTTACTTGTTTAGTTTGCATGATAGGACTAGGTGTTATGATCCCAATATTCAGCACCATTTAGCCGCACCATAGAACATTTTCCCTTCGCTGTGAGCAGAACACAGCGAGACGCAGCAATTGTTACACTCTGATTTGTTTCAACTAGAATCCAGGATCCAGGATTGTTGGAGAAGGCGGCACATATGTGGCTCTCACTTAGCCTGTTGGTTTCCATGCTCCACAGCTCACTCAAAGTGATTTTATGCCACATTCAGCGGCCTTGTTGGGCTTGGGAGATTGCTCTAGCGCATCTAGTTGCTTCCTCCTGAAGGCGTACCTCCTCCACCACCAGGTGTCGCTGTTCTTTAGCTGTTGCCTTTTGCCATTTAGGTGTTATTCCCAACCCAAGTCCCGCTCTACCATATTGGACTTGCCCCACAATATCTCGGTGTCTGAGGGCTGCCTTTGCATCAGCAACTGCTGTAACTGGATTCCATTTCCTCCCTGTCGCCAATGTTGCAGCCGCATCTCTTACGCAGGGATCGCTGGATTATTTAAGTGTCATCTCCAGCCTCGTTTTGGCACATTTGTACTCCTCCACAAGGCTTGAAATAGGGAGAGAGAGAGAGCTCCATTGCTGTACAGTCCTATGCTGCTAAGGCATCTTGGTAGCCCAATCCATTTTCTCAATTGTGTACTCACCAGTCTCTCCAGGTGCTTGGCGTGAGATAAAGTGAGCTTGTATATGGAAATTGGCCACATAAGCCGTGGCAACAAACCAAATTGGAAGCACCACAGCTTCAACTTCCCCGGAAGACCTGTACCATTGATTCTCTTGAGTCCACTGACTGTCTCTTGCCTGAGTTTTTCGACCTGTTTTGATTCTTTAAGATCTGCGGTGTACCAACGTTCAAGGCTTTTGATGGGCTTTTCCATGACCATTGGTATGGGCTCTCCCACTATACAGAACCTGTCATTAGTAAGTCGGCCTTTGACAATGAAGATGGTGCGAGATTTTCCAGAGGTTAATCTTCATTTGTGCCCATCTAATGTTTTCCTGGAGCTTATCCAGCAGCCGCTCAGTACATGCTTTAGTCATTGTGATGGTAGTCATATCGTCCATGCATAGGCGAAAATACCAGGGGGGTCGGGGGGACAGGACCCCCCCATCTGAGGGTTGTCCCCCCTAAAAATATGATTAAAAACCATGTTGTGCATTGTAAATAACAACGTTTTATACTTCAAATAATTGTGTAAGTAATAAAACAACACAAACGGGGCAAAAATGCATTTTAAGTTTAGAAACATTTTGAGTCTCCCCCTCGCTTGCATCACAGTGCTTTGGTCCAAATGCTTAAATCAAATTATATTTGGTCAATATGCTTTCCTATTTTGCATCACCTACGCACACACACAAGTCCGGTGAGAGAGAACAAAGCCAATAGTTATTATATATAAGGCTGTCAAGGCTGTTTTATTCACTTAAACATCGGCTGAAGTGATTATTTTCTCTTTAATACAGATGATGCCAATGTATTTTTCGATGAGTCCGCTATGTTAGCAATAATAATGTTGCCTGCTTAAAGGAAAGGGTTGCCAGGTTTTCATAACAAAACCCGCCCAATTGCTACTCAAAACTAGCCCAAACTATCCGTGTTTCGAGGGGGTCCCCCGGTAAAAATCGTGTTCCAGGGGCTAAAATACACGTAATTGGGCTCGCTTCAACCCGCGGACATGAAAAACAACCCGCGGCAACAGTGATAAAGTAGCCCAATTCCACGGGGAAACCGCAGAATTGGCAACACTGTGACAGATAGTAATATTTACAAAGGATACGAGCGCTGTCGCGGCACGACCACAATAGCTTTAAGTTGTCTAATTTGGCACGGCCTCTGTGCTGCATTAATAGTAGTAAGCCATTCCTCTGCGTATACATATCCTTACGAATAACCTACTATTCCTATTACAGCTCATTAAGCTACTATTCAAATTCAAACGTCTGCTAAATTTCTTAATTAAATCAATAAATCATCCTATATTTATTGTGCTAAACAGCAGTATCAACTCAACTGCTCGTCTAATAACTACTTCCAGAATATGCAAAGTCAAGCCCAAAGTAGTCTTTGCATCTTGGTTAATGCATGCGTTAAACAATACAAGAAACACTCTTTAATGAGCAGTGTTTCTTATGATAGCTGTTTGGAGACCCACATAGTTTGAGCATGTGTTTCTAATGAGAGCATATTGGGTTTGCATCATCAAAAATGTAAAAGAAAAACTTTGGAGAAGAAAAATGGGTGGACGTTTGCCACTCATTCCCGCTCTCAAAATAAATATATTAAGAAATGCAACCTTTCTAAGCAGCATGCTCATTTAAATGGCCCAATTTCAAGTCCAGCCTCTGTCATACCCTGATCCCATTCTCCCCAAACTTTTCCATCTCTCTGCACTGTCCTATAAATAAAATATAAGGCTAAAAAGCTAATAAACAACATTTAAAAAGAACAGAAGCTTTATCAAAAAGCACCAGGTATCAAAACCTGTTTCACGCTAGCATAACATAACAGCTGTTTACATGTTCTGTTCTCAAATCTTCTTGGTGGTTGAGACATGTTTATCAATTACTGCACAATTAAATCACTGAATGGAGATGTTACATGTCACAATATTACACTTCAATTTGACAGGACTTCAAATAGCCTAACCTGGTTAATTTCCCTCAAAATGGCATGAAGAATACAAGCACATGCCATATAAATGGCCGAACTGGTTGACTGGTAAACACTGAATGGACTTAATTAGCATTAGATGACATCTGAAAAGTGTAGGCATAACAATAGCCCTAGACTGATATATTATGCCGTTTTAATCAAGCTAATGAAGTGCAGTGGTTAACACTTGGCTGGTAACCAAAATGGTTGATGGCTGGTGTAACAAAGTCAATGATTGAGAAGGAAGAGGACGGGGTCGGCTTGACTGCTGCTTTTTTTTTATTCGGGTTTCAATAAATAAACAGAATGTCGCGCTACCAGCGCTCAATATAGCACAATTGCATAAGCAAAAACATAGGGGCTCTCCAGAGCAGCTACAGTCTCCACACGTGCACTGCAGTCAGCAGTCTGTCCCTCTCTCCCTGCCATCTCATTCCCGGACCTCTTTATGCGGTCTCTCCACGCCAATTACTGGATCAAGACACAGGTGTTTGTCATTTGCATTTGACCCACTTACTCACCGCTCGTCTCCCAACTCTCTCTCCAGCTGCAGACCTCGCTGAACCACGCCCCCCTCGCCACATACCCCCACCACCCGACTCAGGCCGGGGAGCGGAGGGTGAGGACAGCCCCCCTTATGGCCAAACACTCCTTCTCTATGGTGCTGTACTTAGTCTCTCTCTTCGAGAGCTTACGACTAATGTACAGCACCGGCCGCTCCTCTCCCTCTATCTCCTGGGACAGGACTGCACCCAGCCCTCTGTCCGATGCGTCAGTCTGCAACAAGAAGGGGAGAGAAAAGTCAGGAGAATGTAATAGCGGTCCGCCACACAGAGCAGCCTTTACTTGGGTAAAAGCCTGCTGACACAGCTCCGTCCACTGGACCGGATCTGGTGCTTCCTTTTTAGTGAGATCAGTCAGAGGGCTGGTGAGG
>NW_015645091.1:110823-130520 GCF_001515625.1 Sinocyclocheilus rhinocerous | reverse complement strand
AACAAAACCCGCCCAATTGCTACTCAAAACTAGCCCAAACTATCCGTGTTTCGAGGGGGTCCCCCGGTAAAAATCGTGTTCCAGGGGCTAAAATACACGTAATCGGGCTCGCTTCAACCCGCGGACATGAAAAACAACCCGCGGCAACAGTGATAAAGTAGCCCAATTCCACGGGGAAACCGCAGAATTGGCAACACTGTGACAGATAGTAATATTTACAAAGGATACGAGCGCTGTCGCGGCACGACCACAATAGCTTTAAGTTGTCTAATTTGGCACGGCCTCTGTGCTGCATTAATAGTAGTAAGCCATTCCTCTGCGTATACATATCCTTACGAATAACCTACTATTCCTATTACAGCTCATTAAGCTACTATTCAAATTCAAACGTCTGCTAAATTTCTTAATTAAATCAATAAATCATCCTATATTTATTGTGCTAAACAGCAGTATCAACTCAACTGCTCGTCTAATAACTACTTCCAGAATATGCAAAGTCAAGCCCAAAGTAGTCTTTGCATCTTGGTTAATGCATGCGTTAAACAATACAAGAAACACTCTTTAATGAGCAGTGTTTCTTATGATAGCTGTTTGGAGACCCACATAGTTTGAGCATGTGTTTCTAATGAGAGCATATTGGGTTTGCATCATCAAAAATGTAAAAGAAAAACTTTGGAGAAGAAAAATGGGTGGACGTTTGCCACTCATTCCCGCTCTCAAAATAAATATATTAAGAAATGCAACCTTTCTAAGCAGCATGCTCATTTAAATGGCCCAATTTCAAGTCCAGCCTCTGTCATACCCTGATCCCATTCTCCCCAAACTTTTCCATCTCTCTGCACTGTCCTATAAATAAAATATAAGGCTAAAAAGCTAATAAACAACATTTAAAAAGAACAGAAGCTTTATCAAAAAGCACCAGGTATCAAAACCTGTTTCACGCTAGCATAACATAACAGCTGTTTACATGTTCTGTTCTCAAATCTTCTTGGTGGTTGAGACATGTACTGCACAAACTGCACAATTAAATCACTGAATGGAGATGTTACATGTCACAATATTACACTTCAATTTGCAAATAGCCTAAATAGCCTAACCTGGTTAATTTCCCTCAAAATGGCATGAAGAATACAAGCACATGCCATATAAATGGCCGAACTGGTTGACTGGTAAACACTGAATGGACTTAATTAGCATTAGATGACATCTGAAAAGTGTAGGCATAACAATAGCCCTAGACTGATATATTATGCCGTTTTAATCAAGCTAATGAAGTGCAGTGGTTAACACTTGGCTGGTAACCAAAATGGTTGATGGCTGGTGTAACAAAGTCAATGATTGAGAAGGAAGAGGACGGGGTCGGCTTGACCAGTCCCCACACGTGCACTGCAGTCAGCAGTCTGTCCCTCTCTCCCTGCCATCTCATTCCCGGACCTCTTTATGCGGTCTCTCCACGCCAATTACTGGATCAAGACACAGGTGTTTGTCATTTGCATTTGACCCACTTACTCACCGCTCGTCTCCCAACTCTCTCTCCAGCTGCAGACCTCGCTGAACCACGCCCCCCTCGCCACATACCCCCACCACCCGACTCAGGCCGGGGAGCGGAGGGTGAGGACAGCCCCCCTTATGGCCAAACACTCCTTCTCTATGGTGCTGTACTTAGTCTCTCTCTTCGAGAGCTTACGACTAATGTACAGCACCGGCCGCTCCTCTCCCTCTATCTCATGGGACAGGACTGCACCCAGCCCTCTGTCCGATGCGTCAGTCTGCAACAAGAAGGGGAGAGAAAAGTCAGGAGAATGTAATAGCGGTCCGCCACACAGAGTAGCCTTTACTTGGGTAAAAGCCTGCTGACACAGCTCCGTCCACTGGACCGGATCTGGTGCTTCCTTTTTAGTGAGATCAGTCAAAGGGCTGGTGAGGTCCGAATAATTAGGCACAAACCTTTTATAATATCCCGCCAGCCCTAGGAACTGTCTCACCTCCTTTTTGGTCTTAGGTCTCGGACAAGTTGCAACCGCTGCCGTCTTATTAATTTGGGGACGCACCTGCCCGTGACCCAAGTGAATGCCTAGATACCTGACCTCCACACGCCCAACTTCTTCGGGTTGGCTGTGAGTCCGGCCACTCTCAGCGCTCTCAGGACAGCCCTCAAATGCTCCATATGATGCTGCCAGTCATTGCTATAGATGATGATGTCATCTAAATAGGCAGCGGCATATGCAGCATGGGGCCGAAGAATTACGGTCCATGAGACGCTGAAAAGTGGCCGGCGCCCCGAACAACCCGAACGGAAGCCGTCTTATTAATTTGGGGACGCACCTGCCCGTGACCCAAGTGGAAGCCCAGATACCTGACCTCCACACGCCCAACCGCACACTTCTTCGGGTTGGCCGTGAGTCCGGCCACTCTCAGCGCTCTCAGAACAGCCCTCAAATGCTCCATATGACGCTGCCAGTCATTGCTATAGATGATGATGTCATCTAAATAGGCAGCGGCATATGCAGCATGGGGCCGGAAAATACGGTCCATGAGACGCTGAAAAGTGGCCGGCGCCCCGAACAACCCGAACGGAAGCATAACGAATTGGTGCAATCCAAACAGCGTTGTGAAAACTGTCTTCTCTTTAGATACAGGCGATAAGGGGATCTGCCAATATCCTTTTGTTAAATCCAGTGTCGAATAAAAACGAGCTGTGCCCAGCCAGTCAAGCAATTCGTCAACTCGAGGCATTAGATACGCATCGAATTTCGACACAGCATTTACTTTGCGGTAATCCACACAGAATCGAACAGAGCCATCCGTCTTAGGATCTAAAACTATCGGGCTCACCCAATCACTGTTGGATTCTTCTATTACCCCCATTTCGAGTACTGCCTCTAACTCGGTCTGAACCACTTTTTTCTTGAGTTCAGGCAAACGATATGGCTGACTGCTCACTACTACGCCTGGCTCGGTCTCAATATGGTGCTGAATGAGATTTGTTTGACCAGGTAGGGGCGAGAACACATCGGCAAACTCTGCCTGCAACTTGGCCACATCAGTGAGCTGGGAGGGTGAGAGATGATCTCCTCCCAGGGCCAGAACGAGAGATTGAGATTTAGTGCTCACCTCTGGCCCGAGATCATCTTCTCCACTCACTACCGTCACCAGCATCACTGACTCTGCCTCGCTCCATTTTTTCAGGAGGTTGAGGTGATAAATTTTACGTGCCCCGCTCCTATCTGTTCGAACCACCTCATAATCAAGATCTCCAACTTGCCGTGTGACCTTGAACGGTCCTTGCCACTTTGCAAGTAATTTAGAACTCGAAGTTGGGAGTAATACAAGTACTTTCTCTCCCGGTGCAAATTTTCGTAAGCTGGTTCCCCTGTTGTACAGCCGGCTTTGTTTGTCCAGAGCCTGTAACAAATTCTCCATAGATAGCCGCCCCAAAGTGTGGAGTTTTGTTCTCTGGTCCATTACATACAGAATTTCATTCTTACTTTGAGAAGGTCCGTCCTCCCAAGTTTCTCTCAGGACGTCTAGAACCCCTCGGGGCTGACGTCCATAAAGAAGCTCGAAAGGGGAAAACCCCGTGGAGGCTTGCGGGACCTCCCGCACAGCGAACAAGAGGGGTTCCAACCATTTATCCCAATTTTTGCCGTCCTTGTGAACGAACTTACGAATCATGGTTTTTAAAGTGCGATTAAATCATTCCACCAGCCCGTCCGTTTGTGGGTGATAGACACTGCTGCAAATCGACTTAATGCCCAATAATTCGTACAGTTCGTGTAATGTACGTGACAAACGCCGTGCCTTGGTCAGTGAGGATCTCTTTCGGGATCCCCACTCGGGAGATTAATTGAAACAGTGCCTCCGCAACACTCTTGGCGGAGATGCTGCGGAGCGCCACTGCCTCAGGATATCGTGTTGCATAGTCTACCAGCACTAGTGCAAAACGATGCCCTCTTGCGGATCGTTCTAATGGCCCGATGAGGTCCATCCCAATTCTTTCAAAGGGGACCTGCATTAATGGTAGAGGGCGCAATGGCGCTTTTGGGGAGGCCGGTGGATTTACCAGCTGACATTCACGACAAGACGCACACCACATGCGCACGTTCTCGTGAATGCCCGGCCAAAAGAAACGGGCCATGAGACGATTTAGTGTTGTTGTTTGACCTAAATGTCAAGCCATGGGATTACAATGAGCCGCCTGGGAAAGCATTTCCCGACGGCTTTTTGGCACTAACAGCTGTGTTGTATCTTCCTTTGTCTGAGCGTCTTGGGTCACTCGATGCAACCAGTCTTTTATAATCGCAAAATATGGATAGGAAAGCGGACGAGTAGGTTGGAGAGGTTGACTGTCGATATAACGGACCTGTTCAAAAGCATGTTTCAATGACTCATCCTGAGACTGTTCCAGAGGAAAATCATCGCGTCCTGAGAGGATCAGTCTCTCGATTTCACTCTGTTCCCCTGGTACAGATCTCAGTGGTCCCAGTTCAGCCTCTCCCACCTGCACGAGCGCCCCCCTTCCTTGCTTTTTCTTTTCCCAAGAGACATCCGCACATAATCATCCCAATAATTCACTAAAAGCAGGCCAGTTAGTTCCCAGAATTAGCGGATGTCGGAGGTGCGGGTTAACTGCGACCTCTACACTATGATTTTGTCCCCTAAATTGAATAACAGCGGACATTAAAGGATATTTCACCACATCCCCGTGCACACACCATACCTGAACCAAGCGGCCTGCCTCGGGCTGAATCAGGCTTTGATGGATTGAGGTTTGGTTACATCCTGAATCCACCAGAGTCTGATAGGTACCCCCCTTAATACTCACAGGTATTTGGTACCAGCCAGCCTGACCGGGGGCAGCCTGCGGGGCATCCGGGACCCGGATCATTTGTCCCCACCTCCATCATGGGACACCTGTCAATAAAATGCTCCGGGTCCCCGCAACGCCAACAGGCCGGCCCAGAACTTCCCGCCGCCCTAGTGGCAGGTAGTGGGTCAAATGATTGGCGTGGAGAGAGCGGGGAAACGGATGCGGCATCGGTCCCAGCCGTGGGCAGAGCTCTCGGGCCAGCAGCATAATCCAGTCCGGTCCCACCCCGCCCTCGGGGCAGGACTCATGGAGGACCTGGAGGACGGGACCTGGGAAGAGGGACAGGTCGAGAGGCAGGGAGAGAGGGAGAAAATAAAGGGGAAGAGAGAGAGACAGCTGGAAGGGATTCGCCGACCCCAGGGCACGCCACCATCTGATCCTCCGCCAATTGGATGGCTGAGTCCAGCGACATCGGTCGGTGGCACTGGACCTACTCTGCCGTCTTCTTTGGCAGCCGAATGATGAACTGCTCGAGTACCACATGGTCGATAATGTGCTCGACGTCGCTTCCCTCAGCCAGTAGCCATTTGCGACATGAGTCCCAGAGCCGTTGGGCCATCCCGAAGGGTTGGCCGCTCTCGCCCAGGTCAAGCGAACGGAATCGCTGGCGATGTTGCTCCGGACTTCGGCCGACCCGCTGGATGATGGCTTTTTTGAGGTCATCAAAGACCAGGAGGTCCTGTACGGGCAGTTCCTGAGCAGCCACCTGCGCTTCCCCCGACAACAGGCGTATCAGGCGCATCGGCTATTGCTCTCATGGCCACCCACCGGTTTCTGCTGTTTTCTCAAACAGATCCAGGAAGGCTTCGGGGTCATTCTGAGCCCCCATCTTGTTCAGCGGCAGGTGGGGAGCCGGGGTCTGCTGAATGGCTGCTTCTGCCCAAACCTCCCGGTCCATCCAGTTCCGGAACCTCTCGCGATCCTCCTGTTGCGCCTGGATGATGGCCTGGAAGCGTCGCTCCTGATCAGTCCGCATATCCAGTAACGCTTGGTGTTGCTCTTGATGGAGGACCGCAAGGGATGAGATGACATCCGCAAATGGCATACTTGTCGGAGTTTACATGACGGCGGCGGCTCTCCTGCTTCCTTCCCGGGTTTCGGCACCAGTGTAACAAAGTCAATGATTGAGAACGAAGAGGACGGGGTCGGCTTGACTGCTGCAGGTGATTTTATTCGGGTTTCAATAAATAAACAGAACGTCGCGCTACCAGCGCTCAATATAGCACAATTGCATAAGCAAAAACATAGGGGCTCTCCAGAGCAGCTACAGTCTCCACACGTGCACTGCAGTCAGCAGTCTGTCCCTCTCACCCTGCCATCTCATTCCCGGGCCAATTACTGGAACAAGACACAGGTGTTTGTCATTTGCATTTGACCCACTTACTCACCGCTCGTCTCCCAACTCTTTCTCCAACTGCAGACCTTGCTGAACCACGCCCCCCCTCGCCACAGCCGGTTTGAGTCCCACAAAACAATGTCAACATTGTGCCCTTGAGAAAAGGTACTGGGTGTACTGGAAATCACTTTGGATAAAAACCTTTTTGAAATAACTACTTGATACATAACTAACTATTTAGATGTAAAAATTATACATCCAGTATGGCTAATCTAACCATGTGTAGGAATATAATAAAGCTTAGCCAGGTTTTTAAACTCAACTATTTCCCTTTGTCCTCATCAGATTTCTTAACATCATCCATATTTTAGCACAAAACAAATAGTTTTTGTTTGCATCCTTCATTACGAGAGTTTGATTCATATGAGCACCAGAGATGCACCTCTCAAAAACTGTGCTTTCTGAACTGTTTGAATCTGTGCCATAGAAAAATAAATAATATTATTGCTGATTGGCTACAAGTTTGTTTTGCGATTCGGCCCGAATCAGTTTTCTAAAGTGTTTTTGAAAAATCACATACCCTGCCTTTAAGTTAAAGTCTGAATTTAAAGTGACAGCAGTGCAAAAACACACCTTGTTATTGAGTCCTTGCAGGCTGCACACAAACACAAATAGCCTGACTTATGTGATCTACTTCATAAACAAATGACTCTTTTGATCCTGTTATTTTATTGAATCAAATGAAGCAGTCCCATTCACAAACAAATTACTCTTATGAGCCGGTTCTTTTTAGCGAATCAAATATATACCACAACACTAGCATAGTCTGATTCATGAACAAATGATTTTACATATCAGCCGTGTTCTTTTTGTGAATATTACCAAATCACTGGTGATGTTCAATTCATGAACAAATTACTCTTTTGAGCTAGTTCCTTTTATTGAATCAAAAACTATCAACAAAAGCAGTCCCATTCACAAACAAATGACTCTTATGAGATTTTTAGTGAATCAATCAAAAACATACGACGTATCCAGTGTAGTCAATACACAAACAAATTGCTTAGTTGGACCTCTTGATGAATTGTTCATTTCTTCACTGAATGAACTCAGTTGCTCAATGAACATCTGGATTAAATTTCTGTGCTTATTAATGTGGTATATATGTTATTTATATATATATATATATATATACATATATATATATATACATATATACATATATATATGTTTTGCATAAATACTAAGACAAAAATTCACATTACAAATCCACTATTCAAACGGCTGCCAACCAAAAAGGATCTTTAAAAGTAATGAACATCTTAACAAGTCTGCCATCATGAATATGTCTTAATATATACTTCCAATAATTCCAGTTGCTTCAATGCATTATGGAAATAATGTGCATATACAGTACATGAAATGTTTGTCTGGTTAGCATGTGGTAAGCAATTAGCATCTTTTTCCTTTTACAACCATTCAAAAGTATCCAGCCTCACTTGATGGTATAACCCCTGATCAGGGGTTTAGAGTGCTGTATGTTAATTCAGTCCAACGCTGCATTATAATTCCAGTCATTGGGTTTGAAAGCCAGATACATACATATATTCTGCTGTTAAAACAGGGTAAAGAAAACCACAACACACACATTAAATATGCATGAGTAGTTTTAGGGCTTGGGCGCGAGGATATTTTAACCGAACATGTTTTCAGGACAGGAGCTGGTGAATGGCAATGAAACACTTGGCTAGGTGTGGGGAGGTAAAGGAAAAAGAAGAAAAGTGAAAGAAATTATTCTCTGCTGCCATGGAAACAAAGTGAGTATGATTGTACAAGCGCTTCCTTACTGGAGAGAGTGCCATTAAGAGCTACAAGAGAGTAGGTGACCTTGTGCGGGTCACTGAAGATACCAATGTTCGCAACGTTTAAATCAATCCCGTCATTGAGTGGCAGTCCGGTTTTCTCCATGAGGAAAGAGAGAAAGGATGCTTTACGAAAGCTCTGGTGAATGTGACACCTTTTTTCTTCTTCTGTGAATGAATGTAAGTTAGATCAATGAACGTGCATGAGATGGATCATCATATGGAAGGAGCATTAATAACTGTGTCTGTTCAATACAAAGAAAGGGCATAGGTAAAACGATTTAGATCTAATATTCCACATGATATTGGAAAAGTGGAGTAGAGGTTTGCCAGGTTTGCATAATAAAAGCGTAATGATCCAGACAGTCAAGGTTTGATTAGTTAAAGAGATTTCAAAAATGTAGTGCAGGATTTGGTTTTGTGCATCAGGAATTGACTGGATCATGAAAAGTATATTGACGTGAATGCGTTTATGGGAGAGGGGATGTCATATTGGTGATGTGGAGCCAAAATTAGGTTTTGATGAAACATTACAAAATATTTTTGAAATAGTGTGCATTAATGAATCATTCACAAGCACAAAAATATAAAACACAGCTTAAAGAACATCAAGTTTACAACAAATAACATATTTATACAACATACAGTATGCAATACATACATACAACATGCAGTATGCAATATTTAAAACATTACAAAAAGTACAGGTTTTAGTGGTTTGCTTTGATAACATAAACACATACAATACTGTGCTGTGTTCACTTAATATGTTTTCCAGCAGTTATCACATTTATGCTGACACACCATTTCACCTGTAAATTCATTGTATTCATACCCACATGTTTGACTGGCATATGTTTGACTGTGGCATATGTCTGTTTAATAGTAAAAGTGTTTTCTGTAAATATACATTTAATTAAGAATACAAAACAAATTTAATGTTATATTTCAAACCCAGATATGACTTCATTTCTAGGTTATATATGTAGCTTTAATTGCAACTAAATGTACAGTAAAGTCAAACCCCAATCAGTTTTACTTGAAAAATTACATACATTCAAGTGAAACAAGAAACAATGAGAAAAAAAAAATTCTGCGATGAATGTCATGTTGAGTTATGATTGTCACGGGTCGTCAAGGAATGAGGACAGCAAACGAAGATGCATAATTCCAAACAGACTTTACTGAGAATACTGACTTGGTACAACACATAATATAAGCTAATAACCGACGAACGATGGAACAGAATCAGGACTATAAGTACACACAAGGTAAATGAGGGAAATAAGCAGGAACAGCTGGACAAGGATTAACTAATCAGAAACCATGGTAACTAATGAGAGCTCATTACAGACATGACAGAAACTGAACATAATCGTGACATTAGCTCCCCCTCTCGGAAGGCGTGACCTCACGCCACAACAGTAGATGACAGAAAAGAGGAAAGAGGGTGGAGGCTTAGGTGGAGGGCGTGGTGATGGTGAAGGACTGGAATCTGAAGAATTCGGAGGAGACCAACACCATGGTGGAGCCGACGGTGGGCACCCAGATGCCGATCCATGGAGGCGGAACCAGGGTACATGGAGGAACCGACGGAGCAGAGAGGCCGACGGACCAGGGCGACATCGAAGGCCTGGAAGCCCAAGGTGGAGCGGCTGGCTCGCGTGACTGAGGTGGAGCCGGGAATTTGGCTGACCAGGGCGACGATGGAGCGAGCGAGGACGACAGGGAAACCAGAGGAAGGGAGGAGCTCGGTGAAGCCGAAGGGGTGGAGGGTTGAGGCGCAGCCGGAGACCCGGAAGTCCGTGGCGGAAGCTGAGCGACGACCGACCGAGGTTTGTCCGGATGTACGAGCGAGCCCAGAGGAGTCCTAGGGCAGACGAGCCTCGGTGGAGCTGAAGGAATACAGAGCCGGAGCGGAGTCGGCGGGCTGACAGGCCGAGGTGGAGACATGGGCCTGGAGGGCCGAAGTGAAGCCGGAGACTCGGTGCCATACCGAGCTGGTGGAGGGGAAGACTGAGGCAAGGCTGATGAGCCGCACGGAGCTAGTGGCGGAGGCAGAGCCGAGGAGCTGGACGACACCAGTAGGGCCGACGAATCCAGGGGACTGGCTGAAACCAGCGGAGGAGATGGGACCAGGAAATCTGATAGAGACATAGGAGGAGGAAGATCTCCGGACGGGACCGGAGCCTCTAACAATCCGGATGGGATCGGCGAAGACAAAGGTTTGAGGGTGGGTACTTGGGTGGGAACTGGATCCGCGGACCACAGATCTATGAGGTTGATGTCCGCTCCTGGCTTTACAGTGAACCGATCAGCGTGCTCAGTCTCCTCGGCTTTGGTGAACTCCGGCTCTGGTTCCTGGACGAGCCCTGTTGGTGTCTCTGTGAGGGAGAGGTCGCTGTTCTGGAGCATCCAGCCCAAATACTCCAGCCACCTTCGGCTTTCTGGTCTGAGGAGGAGACGTAACGCTGGTGAGTCCATGCTGTGTTTATTTTGATGCGGTCGGTTATTCTGTCACGGGTCGTCAAGGAATGAGGACAGCAAACGAAGATGCATAATTCCAAACAGACTTTACTGAGAATACTGACTTGGTACAACACATAACATAAGCTAATAACCGACGAAGGATAGAACAGAATCAGGACTATAAGTACACACAAGGTAAATGAGGGAAATAAGCAGGAACAGCTGGGCGAGGATTAACTAATCAGAAACCATGGTAACTAATGAGAGCTCATTACAGACATGACAGAAACTGAACTAAACTGAACATAATCGTGACAATGATCATATAATGTACTTTTTTTTCATATTTCCACTAGAAACTTTGTGCCAGATGGAAATGTTCATGCTGTTGAAAACAACTGTTTTCTAGCACTGTTTGATATGACTTACCATTGTTGCCTTGCAGATGATAAAACATGCAAAAATCCCCACAGAAATGCATTGAAAAAAGGATCCCAGCTCATATTTTGTGTAAATGTGTCCATGTCCATGGCTGTGTTTACAATGTTTTCTTGTGTGTTATGACTGCAATAAAGTGAGATGTGCAAACAGCCACACAAGCACAATAGAGGCACTGACAAAAAAAAAAAACTCTTCACTCTCTTCTTTTTCATCCACACTGCCTGCCTTGTAAAAAGAGATGAATGGGGTGATGTAACTGGCCATACAAACGGACAGACACAGAGAACAGTAGGCATGCAGAATAATTACCGTTAAGACATGCTACAGATGCATGGCAAGTTAAAAAGTGCTGATATTTTGGGAAATGATGGGCTCTTCTCAGTGATCAGTATCAGTCTACACAAGTGAGATCAGGCTTTCCAGCAAGACAATAATATTATCTATCCTTATATGCTGCACTTAAGTTCTTCTAGTAAGTTTGGAAGTATTTTAGTGCAACAAAATATAGATCAAATTATGTGTAGTTGATGATTTGTCTACAGGCATTTTATCTCAGTGCATTCAAATCCTCCTGGGAAATTATAAGTTTAACCGGTGTTTCTTATATGGCTATTTTCACCCTGAGGTGTTTTAGTAAATAAACTCTCTTAAAACACATTTTTCATACTATTTGTGTACCAACAATGTCTAACAGGGTACAGTTGAGGTCAAAATTTTACATACATCTTGCAGAATCTGCAAAATGTTAATTATTTTACCAAAATATGAGGGATCATACAAAATGCATGGTATTTTTTTTAGTACTGAATAATATATTTCACATAAAAGACGTTTACATATAGTCCACAAGAGACAATAATAGTTGAATTTATAAAAATGACCCTGTTCAAAAGTTTCCATACGTTTGATTCTGTGTTGTTACCTGTATGATCAACAGCTGTTTTTTTTGTGATTGTTGTTCATGAGTCCCTTGTTTGTCCTGAAAAGTTAAACTGTAAAAATCCTTCAGGTCCCACAAATTCTTTGGTTTTTCAACATTTTTTTTTTTTTTTTGTATTTCAACCCTTTCCAAAAATGACTGTATGATTTTGAGATCCATCTTTTCACACTGAGGACAACTGAGAGACTCATATGCAACTATTACAGAAGGTTCAAATGCTCACTGATGCTTCCGAAATAAAAATGATGCATTAAGAGCCAGGGGTGTAAAATTTTGAACTGAATGAATGTGTACATTTTTTTTTTTCATTTAGTACTGCCCTTCAGAAGTTACAGAAGATGCTTACATGTTTCCCAGAAGACAAAATAAGTAAAATTTTCCCTGATCTTCAAATTAGAAAAGTTTCCAAACTATGTGCTGTTTTGTGTTTAACATCATTCAAATTACATTGATGGAAACGGCATTAAATATTTTTTGGAATAAAAAAAAAAAGCTGACCTCAAATACTAATGGCTAATTATTTTTTATATAATTTAATGTGTGTGTATATATATATATATATATATTAGTAGTAGAGTGCAAAAGCTGTATAGAAACCCAATTACAATGTGATGTGTGATGTTGGTCAGAAGAAAAAAAAACATTTTGTTTTATCTTTTTTGTGCTGCTACAGAAAATGCTGGATAGTTTTGGCATGCAAGTCTGGCCTTGTCACAAATGCTGACCTAAGCCCTTGTGGCCCTTCTTCGACCCACAAAGAAAATCTCACTGGAAACTCTGTGTTGGTGTTCATGCACACTCATCTTGTATATATGAACACAATGACATGACTTGAAGGCAGTGAAAGTTGTGGTTGATTCAGGGCGATTCTCAGCAGGCAGGAGAACAGTGCAAGACTGATATTGATTGAAAGATGGCGCCGTTGTTGTTGGCATGCCGTCTCTCTGGTACTTTTGTTTGTTTTTATTTATATTGCATTGCTTTTAATTCATCATTGTTCCACCCAACGGGTCTATCAACGTGCACAACTTTTGGATATTCGAGGTTTTATTGCACATCTACATGGCGATCTGAGAGGACCATGTTGTCGTGTTCCTCCCTGCTTGGAGGACATACCTGCCTTTCTCCGCCGCCCCACCTGCGCTATTCCCCAGAGGAAACGCAGAAATCACAGAAGACTCGGAAAGCGTGAAGGAATAGCCCTCAGACTAAAGTTACATCTGATGCTGCAGCAGTTATCGTCTCCTTCTCGGCTTTCTCTCTCCACTGTTCTGGTCGGAGATTGTTTCATCTACTGGTGCTCCCTGGAGCAGCCATATCGTTGGATTCGACCGGTTACTTCAGACTACACCTGCTATGTCGACGCTGGATCTTCGCCAAGATTTCGCCGTGGAGGTGTAAATCCGGGTAATCTCCGCCAGTTTTCTCGCGATGCACAGCAGACCTATGATACGGTTCAGGCCAGTATGGCGCTTATCAATGCTCGCTCACTGGTGAATAAGACTTTTCTACTAAATGATTTTATCACATCAGCTGGTTTAGATGTCTTATTTGTTTTTTGAAACCAGGTGATCTGAAGCCTTTCTCTGAACTTCTGCCTCATGACTATGCGTTCATAAATACATCGGGGGAAACGGCACGAGGCAGAGGGTTAGCTCTTATTTTTAAAAATAAACTTTTATGCCAGACTCTACCCATGAATGCCTTCCTCAGCTTTGAACTGCAATTATATCAGTTAAATTCCTCTAACCCGCTGGTGGTGGCTTTGATCTACCGTCCTCCAAAACTTTCCAAGGATTTTATTGAGGAATTTGCAGTCCTTTTAAGTGAACTCTTTATTAAATATGATCGACTGATTATTCTTGGGGACTTAAATATTCACATTTGCTGTGGATCTGACTCTTTGTCTAAGGACTTTTTAAACCTGATCGAATCATTTGATCTCATACAATGGGTGAAAGGCCCTACTCATATTCAGGGTCATATGTTAGACCTGGATTTGTCACATAATCTGCTCATCTCGGATATGACTATCTCTGATCTTAATTTCTCTGATCATAAGCCTCTTCTCTTTTCTGTTCCTTTACAAGTTCAGCATGTAAAACCACATGGCGTAGCTAGATGGTCACGCATGTTTAACTGTAATACCATCAATATTTTTTCACAGATGTATAGAGAAAGCTGCTCTTTTGACCTGTTAGAAACCTCCCTGAATAATTTGGACATGGATGATCATCTTGCACTTTTTAATTCCACCTGTCTTATCCTTGAATCTGCTGCCCCATTGAAACTTAAATCAATTAAAGTTAAAACAATGCCCTGGTTAAATGAAAATACTCTCTCTCTCTCTCCGGCGGAAATGCAGACAAGCAGAACGTAAATGGAGAAAGTCTAAACTTCAAGTTAACTATGCAGTTATGCAGGTTGCATTATCTAATTTCCAAAAAACAGCAAAAACTGCAAAAATTGACTATTATTCAGACATTATTAATCAAAATTGTCATAAGCCTAAGGCTCTTTTTTCTATTATTGACTCAGTTCTCAATTCACATGCAGAAGTTCAAACAATATCATCTTTAACACCTGAATACTTCCTCAGATTTTTCCTTAAAAAGATCGCTGATCAGCGACCTCAGACTGTCAAAATCAATATTAACACTCCCAAACCTCTCCCTTGCACTCTCATCTGGAATGTTTTTGAACCCATCTCATTGCCTACCAGGGTGATAGTGTAATATTTGTGATGTTGGATCTTACTGCTGCATTTCACATGATCGATCATGAGATTCTTATTGCCGGTCTCGAGACCTATGTGGGCATGGTGGGAACAGTTTTAAGCTGGTTTAGTTCCTATTTAAAGGACAGGAGATTCTCTGTTCGCCTTGGCAATCTCATGTCATCAGCTGCCAATCTCCCATGAGGGGTTCCGCAGGAATCTATACTAGCTCCTACCCTTTTTTCTTTATATATGCTCCCATTGGGCTCTATTTTCCGAAAGCATGGTGTATCTTTTCATTGCTATGCCGATGACACCCAGATTTATTTGCCCCTTAAACGCATGTAACATCTCCATGGGCCCTCTAATGGAGTGTATGGAGGACATAAAAATCTGGATGTCATCAAATTTTCTTAATCTAAACGAAAAGAAATATTTTTTGGTCCCCCTAGTGGCATTCCCACAAAGTTCGTTAATGATCACCATGTCACATTTCAAGCCAAAACTCTTGTTAAAAACTTAGCCGTTTTGCTTGATAATGAGCTGAAACTAGACAAACAAGTAAACTCAGTGGTTAGATCCTGTTTTTTTTCATCTCCACCTTCTTTCAAAAATGAAGTATTTTCTCTCTTTTCAATATTTTGAAAGAGTAATTCATGTTTTTATATCATCACGGTTAGACTACTGTAACTCACTTTATTGTGGAATGAACACTACTTCCCTGGCCCATCTCCAGTTGGTCCAAAATGCGTCAGCAATACTTTTATTGGGCCTCCGTAAATCCACTCACATTACACCTGCGTTACCATCATTGCATTGGCTGCCTGTCCGGTTTAGAGTGGAGTTCAAAACCTTAGTTTTTGTTTTAAGTCCCTAAACAACTTAGCCCCCTCATATCTATCTGAGCTTCTATCTCCACATAACCCTTCTCGAGCTCTTCGATCCGGTAGTCATAGATTGCTCAATGTTCCCAGAGCCAGACTTAAACAAAGAGGTGAACGTGCCTTTGCCGTCGCGAGTCCTAAACTCTGGAACAGGTTACCAGTTCATATTAGATCTGCTCCTACAATACAGATTTTTAAATCTTTGCTTAAAACTCATTATTTTTCCATTGCTTTTAATGTCCCTTGATGATTAATTTTTAAATTTGACTTGTTGTTCTGATGTTCTTTTGATATCCTGTTGATAATTTGTCTCTGATTTTATCTGTTATATTTTTTTTTATTGTTTTGCTTGTATTTATTTTATCTGATGCTGTAAAGCACATTGGTCAGCTGCCACTGTTTTAATGGCGCTATATAAGTAAATTAAACTTGAAACTTGATATAATTAGCTGTGTGAAGAACTTTTATTTCTGAAGTGAGCACTTTTTTTCTTTCAGAAAAATTCAGTGTCTAATAGAGCGCCTCTTGTGGCAGTGAAACAAATGCAGTGCATACTCGTGTAGCAGCATCATGAAAGCTCTAACTTTTTGACTGAACTTAAAGTGAAAAGCAGTCAGTTTTTCAAGCTAAGAAACACTAGGACCCATGGCAAGACTACATTTGGTGTCATATAATGAAATGGTCAGAGAGCGTCTACCAAGAGAAAAATGGCCGACATGGGTGAGGCTATCAGAATTTACCAGGTAACTCGACGGTGTATGGAAAGGCTCAGCGAAACAGCAGCAGGTGTGAATAATTATCAGACTGCTCGAGAAATGTCCTTTAAAAGGTGAGAGATGTACAAACCATCCGACAAAACAACCAAAACAGGTGGTGGGAGTGATTAGCTCTAAGCATTGCGGTTTATAGGTCAGCCAAAACCGCATCCAGCATTTGGCTGCGGAAAGCACACGTTCAGTGGCTCAATTGTAATGAAAAAGAAAAACAATGCCACATTTTTTTTTCTTTCCATAAACGAAGAAACCACAAGAAATCTGACATCATCAGTTCCTAATAATTTGCACTTAATTGCCCATTGTCCTTTAACCTTTTCGCACGTGAGTTTAAAATATACTAGCTGAGCCCCCAGCATGAGTTTTTTTAGGCGACCGTTATTTTAGAATGTATCGCTTTACTGTTTCCATGGAGACGCGTCATGTTTGTCACGTGACACACCACAGCCACAACAGCGCTGTATGACACATGCATCGCTTTTATTTAGTTTTTCCTTCTTTTATTCGAAATATTCACTAATGTGTTCACTATATTATGAAATATCTGATATTCCGATTCTCAAATACGTGTAAGTAAATGTATTTGGTAGTTTAACCCTCTGGGGTCTGAGGGGGTTTTGGGGGCTTGGAGAAGTTTTGACATGCCCTGATATTTGTGCTTTTTTTCAGTATCTTAAAAACATATTGATGGCTAAAGTCTGATTAGACTGTATTCAGCACAAACTTGACTACTATAATATGCAAGCAATATGAATGTAAATATTTGTGTTTTTGAGAAAACATTTATGTGTGGTTAGTGAAAAACTACATTTTTAAGTCACTTAAATAAAGCCATAAAACACATACAGAACATTTGTCCACAAGGCTTTTGAGAACTGGATGTGGTAGACTAGAGTTTTTGCTACAAAACGATTTAAAAATCATCCTGCTCACTCATTCACAAAAAACAATATATTGACCTAACTTTTGTAAGACATGTTTTGTGTCAGAAAGGCCGTATGCGAGGGAGTGACGATGACCATGAATATTTAGTGATTCACACCTGAGAGACAAAGGGACCTCCCCTAATGGCCCATCAGTGTGACTGTGACTGTGAGGCAGGTAAGAAAGAATTTGAGGAGACTAAAATAATGGGGGCTTTGATTATTTGTATTTTATTTACAACAAAGTATAATCAAAATATACACAGTGAAGGTGTTTAAATCAGTGTGCTCAGATCAGTGTGCTCAATAATGTGTCTTTGACATTATTGAGCAGACTGATCTAAACACAGAGACTTGAACAGTCACGCACCTTTGTGCCATTCCTGGAAACAATCCTGTTCAACTGTTGTAACAAATAAACCTTACCTGGTATTTCCAAGGTGTTTGCTGCTTCTTTCCATGGATTCAAGAAAAATAACAGAAAAAAAACAGCCCCATCATCAATAGTCAAGGAGCTTATTTCACCATATTTGTGTAGAACTTTCCTTTTGGGCTTCTCGCCTCAGAAGAGCTGGAACAGGTTGGACTGGGTGACCGAGAGTCCTGACACCTGAGCACTGCGGGGGAGAAACTTGTTAAAAGCTTCCTCATGCCTCTTTGCCTCCCAGAACCTACTGACAACTCTGTTGATGGCGCCAAATAGGCCAGAAGTCAACACAGAGCCGTCAAGGAGAAACAGCTTGTCCCTGTCCTTGATGCCTGAGAGGTTAAGCCACAAGTGCATCTCCTTGGTGACCATAGCAGCCATAGAACAGCTGATGGTGCAAGCCGTCTACTTAGTGGCTCAGAGAGACAGATCTGTGACCCGGCAAAGACCTGGCTAAAAGTGCTTACACTCAGATATTTTAGCAGGTCAGCCTGGTATGCCTGCAGAAACGCCATGGTGTGCAGGGCAGCACCAGCCTGACCCACTGCCTGCAACGCTTTCCCACAAGCTTAGATGCTGCTCTGTATGGCTTAGTGGGGAGTGTTGGCTTTTTGAGTGATGATGCACCTCCAGGGGAGAGATAGGCCGCAAACATCTCCTCCACCTGGGACATCATCATGTAGACCCATGTCTTTGCATCCATGATAGCACATAGACAGCAAAGACATGAGGCGAATGTGATTTACTACATTAATGAGATATCTCATCACGGAGATAACCAAAGAAGGAGAGGGACCTCAGCGATGGAAACCTGTTGTTTGGAGCATTTGGGGGTCTCATGCTCCTGTGGCCAATCTAGCTTTAACCCTCATCCGTCCCTCCCGAACCTATAACAAAAGTGTCCCTCGTGGGTCAAAATGACCCGAAGGCCAAAAATGACACTAATTTTTTTATTTTTTTTATATCGGTCCATTTTTTTTTTTTTATAATGAACAAAAATATGCTCATTTTCATAAAAATATCCAGAATTGAATGTGAATAAAATAAAATCACCAAAAAAAAAACTACATGAAAATGATAAAAAAAAAAAAAAAGAAAGACACAATTTCTGCATATTTATACTTTAAACATGATGATCTATCAGGACCTAGGTCACTGGGTGTCTCTGATGCTATCTGGTGGGGAAAAATTACATAACATTGCATTTTATGATTACAGCCACTAGAGGGGCCTATATAATCCTATGGAGATTCTTAAATGAGCCAAACAAGTGAAATCTTTAAAACTACACCAACTTGAGGCTTCATTAAGCTTTCAGATATATCTCAAGGCTTTCAGATATATAGAGGTATTCGGCCAATCATAACGCACTGGATAGCTGGCCAATCACAGCACACCTTGCTTTTTCAGACCGATGAGCTTTGTAAAAATCGACGCGTTTCAGAAAGGCGGGGCATAGAGGAGAAACAATAATGTACAGTATGCGGAAAATAATGTTTTTTTAACCTTAAACCGCATAAACACATTTCATTACACCAAATACACCAAATACTGTTCTTTTTAGCATCATCATATGACCCCTTTAACCCAAATATATGCATATTCCTACAGTTTCATAAATATGTAATAAATATAAAAGATACATTTAAAAATATAAATATATGATATAAACTCATTTGTCTCCACCCCATCACTCAAATTTAACTGTGTTAAGTAAAAATTTTTTTTTCAAAATGACAGTCATTTCCCAGCAGAAACATCATACATGCTACAACGTGTTTCAATGGGAGTGTGTGTGTCATGTGTGTGTGCCTGTGTGTGTGGGTATGTGAGTTTTTTGTGCATTGGGGACATTCTGCAGTCTCAGCCCTTCGTTTGGGTTTGCATCTTTTCTGGATTGTGTCAGATTTTGCATAGTAAAAAAAAATCAAATAAATAAAAAAAATTCATTTTTTTTTGGACATTCCATTCATTCCTATGGCCGGGTCAAAATGATCCGCGAGGGACACTTTTGTTACTTTTTTTATTACACCCACATAGAATCCTCGAATCGACT
>NW_015645091.1:98860-110813 GCF_001515625.1 Sinocyclocheilus rhinocerous | reverse complement strand
ATGGCTGGGTCAAAATGACCCGCGAGGGACACTTTTGTTACTTTTTTTTATTACACCCACATAGAATCCTCAAATCGACTCAGTTGTTTTTGTGTGTGTTCCATGCTCAAGTGTGACAAAATAAAAAAATAAAAAATCCGCAGTTTCTTCGTTAATTCCATGCTTTTCCAGTGGCGGGTCAAAATGACCCGTGAGGGACACTTTTGTTACTTTTTATATAACGCCCACTTAAACTGCTCAAATTCACTCTAATTTTTTTTCTTTGTGTATTCCCGGTTCAAGTGTGGCAAAAGTAACAAAGTTTCATACCATAACGATCAACGCTCGATTTAAAAAAAAATCTTTAAAAATGAGTTTTGGGTCAAAATGACCCGAGGGACGGATGAGGTTTAATTAAATAATGCTGCCCCCCATAGTCCAAAATATGTATAAAACGATGTGGATTTTTTAAATAATGTAAATCTTTCATGGGTTTTCTACTACATATTTCAGTAAGAGGACATCATTTACGTTATATTAAGCCATACAAGTCTTAATACCCGGGGTACACTGTAAAAAATGACCGTGAATTTAACGGTAAAAGACTGTAAAAATGTTACACCCACATAGAATCCTCGAATCGACTCAGTTGTTTTTGTGTGTGTTCCATGCTCAAGTGTGACAAAATAAAAAAATAAAAAATCCGCAGTTTCTTCGTTAATTCCATGCTTTTCCAGTGGCGGGTCAAAATGACCCGTGAGGGACACTTTTGTTACTTTTTATATAACGCCCACTTAAACTGCTCAAATTCACTCTAATTTTTTTTCTTTGTGTATTCCCGGTTCAAGTGTGGCAAAAGTAACAAAGTTTCATACCATAACGATCAACGCTCGATTTAAAAAAAAATCTTTAAAAATGAGTTTTGGGTCAAAATGACCCGAGGGACGGATGAGGTTTAAGCAACTCCTCATATGCTTTATCGTCGTGGGAGGAGCGCTCGGAGGCGGCGCTCTCAATTTTAATCTCTGCAGAAGCAAGAGATGCAGCATCCTCTTGATCTGAAAGTATGAGAGAAAAGGAAGGACCCGCCTCTTGAGCCTCATCCAGATCAACATGCAATCTTAATAAGAGAGCGGCGGCTCACTCCTCGTGAATGAAAGCGAGCCTAAAGCGAAGCACACAGATAGGAAGTGAATCACAGTGCTCGCACTCACAGTATGCTCTTCCCCAAAACACTCCAAACAATACTGATGCAAGTCCTATTCAGAGATGGGCTGTAAACAAGGAGGCATGCATCTCTTTGCAGATACATGAGACATTATTTTTTTTTTATAATTCCTTTCACTTTTAACTTCTTTTTCTTCTTTTGAATGATACTGCTTTCAGCAGCGCAGCACACACTCACAAACACACAAAGCGGTCTATGAAGACAAATAAACCGGAAGGTGTGTGTTTCCCGTCTATTTATAACCTCTCAGGTGTATGCATTCCCATGACGTCACCGGATGACGATATTTAAGCCAAATTATTGGTGTGTTCGACACACATGCTTCACAACCTGCCGAATAAAGAATGTTCTCATCAGCTTTAATGAAACGCATCATCGAGTGTAGCTTTTGATAGGGAACTTAATTCTTCAGTTAAATCTGTGTTCAGAGTGAGAAAAAAAAATTGTGATATTGAATCTTGTAATTACAACTTTGCATATCACATCTCATTGTGATTGTATAAATTAAATTGACAAAAAATATCACACAGTTTGACCATTTTATAATTCCGACTTTATTTCTTAAACTGACTTTCTATCTAACTTTATTTCTTAAAATGTGACTAGTTTTCAAACATTTATTTATTTATTTATTTTAATATTACAATTTCCAGTTTCCTTTTGATGATGATCTGCAGGAGATCAGAATGAGTCTTTCTTGCAGTTTAGTTTGGATAAAGGCTCTTTGTGGACTAGTGGTAAAGTTTTAAGCACTGAAAGCTACAGACTTTTGTATGAAAAGATGAAGGAAACAACTACACTGAACAAAATTATAAACGCAAAACTTTTGTTTTTGCCCCCATTTTTCATGAGCTGAACTCAAAGATCTAAGACTTTTTCTATGTACACAAAAGGCCTTTTTCTTTCAAATATGGTTCACAAATCTGTCTAAATCTGTGTTAGTGAGCACTTCTCCTTTGCCAAGATAATCCATCCACCTCACAGGTGAGGCATATCAAGATGCTGATTAGACAGAATGATTATTGCACAGGTGTGCCTTAGGCTGGCCACAATAAAAGGCCACTCTAAAATGTGCAGTTTTATCACACAGCACAATGCCACAGATGTCACAAGTTTTGAGGGAGCGTGCAATTGGCATACTGACTGCAGGAATGTCCACCAGAGCTGTTGCCCGTGAAATGAATGTTCATTTCTCTACCATAAGCCGTCTCCAAAGGCGTTTCAGAGAATTTGGCAGTACATCCAACCAGCCTCACAACCGCAGACCACGTGTAACCACACCAGCCCAGGACCTCCACATCCAGCATCTTCACCTCCAAGATCGTCTGAGACCAGCCACCCGGACAGCTGCTGCAACAATCGGTTTGCATAACCAAAGAATTTCTGCACAAACTGTCAGAAACCGTCTCAGGGAAGCTCATCTGCATGCTCGTCGTCCTCATCGGGGTCTCGACCTGACTGCAGTTCGTCGTCGTAACCGACTTGAGTGGGCAAATGCTCACATTCGATGGCGTCTGGCACTTTGGAGAGGTGTTCTCTTCACGGATGAATCCCGGTTTTCACTGTACAGGGCAGATGGCAGACAGCGTGTATGGCGTCGTGTGGGTGAGCGGTTTGCTGATGTCAACGTTGTGGATCGAGTGGCCCATGGTGGCGGTGGGGTTATGGTATGGGCAGGCGTATGTTATGGACAACGAACACAGGTGCATTTTATTGATGGCATTTTGAATGCACAGAGATACCGTGACGAGATCCTGAGGCCCATTGTTGTGCCATTCATCCACGACCATCACCTCATGTTGCAGCATGATAATGCACGGCCCCATGTTGCAAGGATCTGTACACAATTCCTGGAAGCTGAAAACATCCCTGTTCTTGCATGGCCAGCATACTCACCGGACATGTCACCCATTGCGCATGTTTGGGATGCTCTGGATCGGTGTATACGACAGCGTGTTCCAGTTCCTGCCAATATCCAGCAACTTCGCACAGCCATTGAAGAGGAGTGGACCAACATTCCACAGCCCACAATCAACAACCTGATCAACTCTATGCGAAGGAGATGTGTTGCACTGCGTGAGGCAAATGGTGGTCATACCAGATACAGACTGGTTTTCGGGAAATGAAAATATGTATGAAATAAATTCACAATTTAGACGTGAAGTTGCAGTTACAAGATTCAAAGTCGCAATTACCCTTACACAATGGGAATGTTCTCTGAAACAAATAGTAACATTTAAAAAACACTAGACAAACATCGAACTAAAATGTTTCAGGAAAAAAAGGTCCTTAAACATTCATGAACAATGTTTGAGAATATTATTAAATATCATAGAACTTTAAATGGAAGAATGTTTGTTCATAACTTTGAGAGAACCTTGCCAGAATGTTCTGAGAAAGCTTCCTGTTAGCTGGGGTTAATGACCTGTGAATAAATGAATTTCAGAACTGCAAAGGCAACTAAATCTAACATGATTTGTGCAAAATGTATTAATGCTGACTGCATTAATAACAGCGGTGTGCAAACTTTAAGCTCCTTTAAAATGTTTTACATTACCAAACAAAGCAATCATAGATAGGGGTCAAGCAATCAAACCAAGTGTTGTAAAGTCTAGATTTGTCCTACACCTGTCGAAAAACCATCCCCATTTTGATGTAGTCCCAAAAAAAACCTCCATACATTTGTTAGATTGCTTTCGATTCCAGATACGTAGAGTGTTTTGTTTTGGTACTATAAGAAATTGTTTACTTCCTTCCTGCACAGTGGATCAAGCCATTAAAGCAGCAATACACTCCAAAACTGAAAGAACGTATGAGAGAGGACTGTATTATTATGATGCCGTAAACACACACACAGCTCAGTATGAAAGAGTTTGTTGGACCTGTTGACTGTCCATTCAGAGTGTCAGCCTGTAAAAAGAGTTTGGCACAAAGGAGAAACAAAACACAAAAACACAATGCATCTTTGAATGCTAGGACTCACCCACAAAACACTGCAGAATTCCTCAAGGCTCTCAATTGAAGTGCAATAAAAGTAAGTTTCTTACTGAAGTTTCTTCAGTTCGCCAGAAGCTTGAAGTTGGATAGAGAGAAATAAATAAATAAATAAATAAGCAAAATCTCTCTTTCAAAGGCCACTGCCAGTTATCGAGCACAGAACACAAATACATTTTTCATTATATTTAAGAAACCACTTCAAATTAGTGTCCTCCCTTCACCTGAGATATTCGGCTTATTGGCACGGTTAATAAACGTAATATCATCACCGCCAAAGCCATGCTGAGACCCGAGCACCCTAAAGAGCCTTAGAGGATGCAACTAAGAACAACATTTACAATTTATGTTAATAGAAAAACACATATGATATGATGGGCTACTTTTTCCGTCTCTCCTCCGTAAGAAACATCTAATTCCCAACCAGTGTGGTGGTGGGTGTCCCCCAGAGCGCTGACGTGAAATATCACCACCAGTCTCACTATTTCCCAAGATCATTTTGTATATTACGGGAAGTGTCTGCAGTCAGGGAGGGAATAAATGAAAGCGGTAGAGAAAAGAAAAACAGAAACAACAAAGTACCTCGATTAATCTCTCCGATGCCATTTTTTACTGTTTCAGTTGCCTTCTAGAAGTGGGGAAGTCATATTAATTGCAATGGGGAATGTCAGCTGACAAAACGAGAAGACACCGAAATCCAGCTCAAGTGAAGGCTTGAATGCTTTCACTTCATCTCACTCATTCCGTTTGACACAAAATCCTTTGTCTTTTTTGTCTACGGTTGCCAATGTGTTTTATGGATAATAGTCATTTGCAGTCTTTGTATGATGAAATTGAACTGTTATTGAAGCTCAACAAACATTCTAAATTCTCAAACACCTATGAGACATGCTGTCACGAAACCTTACAGTAATTGTGTCTCACAGCACAATGTGTATTGCAATGTTGTGTGAATGTGTTGTTATTGAGGGGCTGAATGTTGTGTCTGTTGCTTCAGACTTTACAGTTTACATAGTTTTATTGTGAATATTAGAAAATTAATGTTCAAAAACAATGTTCAAAAGAATAATATAATTATATCTCTATTTCCTTTATTTTGTCATGGATAAAATCTCAAGAACTGAAACCTTCACTTAACTTATGTCTTAAAGGGGTCATATGATGCGTTATGTTTTCCTTTTTTTTCAGTGTGTTATGTAAGTGAAAAAAAAAAAGTGAAAGTGACGTGACATGTAGTGCTCTGACGTGACATGACGTGAATTAGTGCTCTGCATTTATCCCATCCAAAGCACACACACAGCAGTGAACACACACACACACCGTGAACACACACCCGGAGCAGTGGGCAGCCATTTTTTTGCTGCGGCGCCCGGGGAGCAGTTGGGGGTTCGGTGCCTTGCTCAAGGGCACCTCAGTCGTGGTATTGAAGGTGGGAGAGAGCGCTGTACATTCACTCCCCCCACCTACAATCCCTGCCGGTACGAGACTCGAACCCGCAACCTTTGGGTTACGAGTCCGACTCTCTAACCATTAGGCCACGACTTCCCCTGTAGCTGTTTATGCATGTATAAAATTACATTAAAAAAAATTACAAACATTTACAAGTTAATGCAACACTATACAGGTTGTCATCAGCAAAGCACCTGTTATTGCATTATTCATTGTCATATTATTTCATTCCTAAAAGAGGGGAAAATATATATAAAAATGAATGTATCACATTAAATAAATGAATAAATAAATAAACAAACAAACAAATAAATAACGATTAAACATATTATTAAAGTGATATTAATCATTTCATATTTATGAAAGTGTGAATGAACACGTGTGTAAATAAAAAGAGACAACAACTGAGTATCTTTAAAAAAACGTCTTTTGTGCGGAACTACTTCCTTCCTGCCAAGGATTCAAATCTCAGTTTGACAGTTTAACAGCTGAGCCCAAGCCTCCGTTACTAATTCGAAAATGTCACTTTAGAACTAATAACAAAGGAACGTTGAGTTGCTTCATTGAAAGCTTATTTTATTACTGTATTGAAAGCTCACTGTATTATGTAGAGTATTATGAGAGAGAAATGGACTGAGTGACTGTGATTACCTGCATCTGATACAGCATTCATTCTTCAGCTCAATTTCATATTCACAAAAAAATATTAGTTTGAATGTCCGCTGAAGAAAGCAATATATTTGTTGTACTTTCCTTTCATCTGTTAAGGGTGATTTCGGATGACAGTGCTGCTCAGTGCATTTGTTTGCTGCGACTTACAAGGTGTTGTTGAAAGCAAAAAGAACGTCCTTGTTTACAACCCAGTTTCAGTCTCTTTCAATATAAAAGTATTTCCTGCTGACTCACTCATTAAAAACAGTCTCTTGTCGCCATCTAATGACGGAATAATGTAACTAAAATCACCATCACGGGTACGCAATATCTTCTCACAAATCAACTCTTTCTTGTTTTTTTACTGGCATGTCTCTTTGACTGGTGCATCTTTGTGTAGTATTAGGTTCTATTTGGTAACATAATAATCCATATATCATGTACCTATATTGAGTGTGTTACGGTACTGTGGGGAGCAGGTGTGTGAAGTAACGAATTACAAATACTCACGTTACAGTAATTAAGTAGTTTTTATCAGTAATTGTACTTTTTTGAGTAGTATAAAAATTGTGTACTTTTACTTTTACTTGAGTACATTTTAAGTGATGTATCGGTACTTTTACTCCGCTATTTTCCTCCGTTTGTGGTCGTTACATGCTTATAATACTCATGAGTACTTTTAAATAGGCTACTCTTTTACTCTTACTCAAGTAGTTTTTTGGACAAGTACTTTTACTCTACTCACACTACATTTTTTGGAAGGTAATGGTACTTTTACTTGAGTATATTTTTTCAGTACTCTTTCCACCACTGGTGGGGAGGTACACTTTAGCCTACATTTAGTATTAGTAAAATACTTCAAAAAGTACTGTTAAAATCAGATATTCTAAGACTTTTACTCAAGTTGTTTTGAAATTGGTGACTTGCAACTTGTATTGAAGTAATATTCACTGTAAGGTACCTGTACTTTTACTCAAGAATGGTTTTCAGAAAAACAACAACAACTGTCATCATACAAGTTGCTAGGCAATTCAGTCAAAGTACAAGGCAGCGCTCTGATATACAGCATTAAAGTTCCATAAGATATAACGTTATGAGACTTTGGCCTCAGCCAAAACTATTTGCTCTGGGACAAATAATACATTAATGAGACTAAATACTGCCTGTTATATTTACCCAAAAATCATTATATCTCATGTTTAACCACTATAGAGACATCAGAACCAGTAGCAAATTCCAGAAGATCTGGCCAAGGTGAGGCTGCTCTCAGCGTGTTCTTGAGGGCTGAATGGCCACTGACGCCATGGAGCTCACATCTCCGAAAACTTCAAAGCAAATTTTCAAATAGAAGTTATCTTTATTAACAGACCACATATTTGAAGTATACACAACTACATTCTCACCTTAAAAAAAAATAAACTCTTAAAACTACATTCCGTACAATAAACAGTATTATTTGTAAAATTCTAGTGGATTTGGGCATCAGCCATGACACTCACTTTGAGAAATACTGCAAGCGGAGTGATACAAATGGTGAAACAGTTGGAGTTCTGTTATCACCAGAATATCGCACACCTGGAAAAGGCTGCAGCCAATCAGATTTGAGAACCAGAAAGAACTGTTGTATATATATCTTTATACAACGGGGCCACTGACTGCTTGAATCTGATTGGCTAACAAATGTTCTAAGGTGTGCAATTATTTTCAGGGAAATGCACAGCGAATATAGTTCCAGGCAGGTTTTGACCGCATTACATGTCCATATCACTTCGCCAAATTATTTCAGTTATTTCAAAGGTCCTTACAGCCTAGAACAGCAAAATAACCAAAACCCACAACAACACTGACCAAGAAAATAAATATAGTTAACAATAGGATAAAAATGACAGATTATTTCCATGTTTTTTTTTTTAATCTAAAAATGCCTGTAGTTTTCTGTGAGGGGTAGGGTTAGAGTTAGGTCCCCTTGCAGGCTAAACAAACAAGAATACTATGTATGTATGTATGTATGCATGCATGCATGTATGTATGTATGCATGTATGCATGTATGCATGCATGTATGCATGATATATATATATCTCAGTCTCATAAAAAAAAGCAATCCCTGAGCAATAAAACTTTCTTTGGGTTGAGAGGACTGTAAAAACATTCATAGATGGGAAGAAGGAGGCGGGAACCAGCGAACATTTAAACACAAAACTTTAATAAACAAATGAACAAACACAAAACGAAAGTAAAAGCGGCAGCCCCTCAACGACGACTGCCACATAAAACATAATAAAACAACAACATAAAGTCCAGGCCTGGTCCTTTCTCCTCTTGCACTGTCGTCACTCCTCCTTTTATCCTTCCGGAGCTCCTCCATCGGACTCAAGACCAGTGAGTGGCGCAGGTGTCGCTCATTATCATTTACTCCACCGGCCTCGCTTCGCTCCCACAGCTCTCAGATCCGTCCCACTCGTCACATACCCCCCCAACCAGCTGAGAGGCTCTCACTTGCGGTGTCATGCAATGGTACTGGACATCTTTGGAGGATGGCTCGATGCTCCTCTGCCTCCTGCCGGACGGCAATGGCTCCTCCTGTTGAGGGTAGCCCGCAGCAAGTCCCCCGTTCCCTGCTCCTCCCCAAACATGGCGGACGGCAACAGGCTCCGGCCTCCTGGCGAATGGCGCCGACTCCCCCGCTCCCTCTCGGATGGCAGCCATCCCTCCTCGACCCAGGAGGACGGCAGCGAGCCCTCCGTCCTACCTCGTCTTCCATCATCTAGCACCACCGCCTCGGGCAGCCACCGGCAGTCTTCGCTCCTTCATGCTGCCCGATCTCCTCAGCACCGCAAGCTCTCTGACAACATGTCCCTCCTTCCTCCCAGGTTTCGGCACCAATGTAACAATGTTCGTAGATCGGGAAGAAGGAGGCGAGAAACGGTGAACATTTAAACACAAAACTTTAATATACAAATCAGCAAACACAAAACGAAAATAAAAGCATCAGCCCCTCACGAACGACTACCGCATAAAACATAATGAAACAACAACATAAAGTCCAGGGGCCTAATGTATAAACATTGCGTACGCACAAAATGGGCATGGAAATGTGCGTACGCAATTTTCCACGCACATATCGGGATTTATAAAAAATAAACTAGGTGTAAATATGTGCGCACCGTACGGACACTCTAGACCATGCGTACGCACTCTTTTACTTGAGGGAGCGAAATAAGGAAGCAAACAGGACAATTTTCCTGTGGTATGCGATTTAATGTTTTAATCACAGCGAGGATTGCTTGGCGCATGACAATTCTGCTTTAAATTGTGTTCTAAATAGCAAAACTCCACCGGCCTCACTCCGCTCCCACGGCTCTCGGCTCCGCTCCACTCATCACAAGGACAAAAGCAAACAGGGATGCAAATAAATTGAATTAAGCATCATTAATCTGTAAAATGAATGAGGATAGTTCATACCTCAAAAAAAAAAAAAAAAAAAGCTTTTTTTGTGTTCCCATATGTTGACACTAATTTGAAGCACAATAAGAGTGAGAAAATAATTCCTAGCCCATAACAAAATGTTTCTAGTACTCATCATATCCAGTGCACCCTATGTTGTGTGCTCACCGATTTCAACAGTGAACAGAATGAGTGTGGTCTGCATAATGCACTGTTAGGGTTAAGTGTTCAAGCATAAACCCTCTTTTCCTTTCAAAGGCAATCGAACATTGGTTGCTCCCGAGTCCTTAATAAGCACGATCTGGTAGCTTCATTCAAAAAATTAAATGTCAGATGAAAACCCACAGCTTAAACTACATAAGGAAAAGTCAAGGGGCGCAGTAAGTGCTTTGAGGGCCTCCGTGGAGCCCTGTCCACAAATCCTATTAAATGCAGCTATCTGCCAATGATACCCCATAATGAATGTATTTAGTTTGAGTGGCGGTCTTACCCTCCTCAAGAAAGGGGTCATTAATGTTACGCACATGGCCCAAATCCTCTCTGTAAACAGAAAACGTAAATCTCTAAGCTTATCTGTGACTATTATGATTTCTTTAGCTGTTGTGGGTGAACGGCTTTGTAATGTTAGCATGAAGACATGTTTTGGCTGCTGTTAAATTTGACAAAATGCTCAATTTGTCATTGCAATACAGATTTCTGGGCAAGAACATTTGTTTGATGTTTATTTCAGAGTGTCTCGTATTGTATGTTTACTCAGATGATGTCCAGAATAGCAGCATCTTTCCCATTTAAACCTCAGAGTTTTAAAGCCACTTAAAATCTACTTGTAAAAGTTGATTTTAAATGCAACTTCAGAATTAAACGCAAATAAATAAATAAATAAATTACACATTTGTATTAATCTTATTATTATTATTGTTGTTGTTGTAGGGGCTGTACATTTACATTTTGTAGTGACAAAATGGAGAAACTACACTTCAGGCACTGAAATATCTCTTAACATGATACCTATTGGAGAAAAAAAAACTATATATATATATATATGTATATATATATATACACACACACATATAGTTCAGTCATGAAACTCTAGATGGTGCAGGCGACGGGATGTTAACATAACCGATGATATTCAGAGAGTTAAACGACTTGGCACAGCTGGTTGTTTCATGCTGCATATGCAGCCAATGAGCTTACTGCCTTGCATTTATATGGCTGGCTAGCATTCACTAGAGATTCCTGCAGCGCGCTTTCAGAGTTTCTCTGAAACTCAACAGCTATATAAGTAAACGGTCTTCACTCTGATGTCAGTGCATTATTGCGTTCGTCAGATTTACTTTTTTAAACTAGAAAACATACAAGTTGTAAAACTACGCGCAGGTTATTCGCGTGAGAAGTAATTACTACGGTGACGCATTGCTGCCACACACATATTTTTTTCCCAGTCAATTATGTTGTAATAACGAGACGTTTCCTCGTTAAAACAACATATTTTCTCGTAATAACGAGATGTTTTCTCGTTAAAACCACATCTTTTCTCGTAAAAACGAGATGTTTTCTCGTTAAAACCACATCTTTTCTCGTAATAACGAGATGTTTTCTCGTTAAAACCACATCTTTTCTAAAACCACATCTTTTCTCGTAATAACGAGATGTTTTCTCGTAAAAACGAGATGTCGTAAAAACGATATAATTATCTCGTTAAAACGACATCTTATTATTAAAGGATATCTTTAGCTGAATCAAGCCACGCATCGCGTTCTTCTTATGGGAATACAGATGAGCTCAGACGGGAAAGACTGTATAGTACCTCTTGTTGGATTTAGGCTATACGAATTAAATAAACACAAATTTGTTTTCGATTGTTTTATTTATGTAGACCTTTAGACATAACAAGGTGCACCAGAAAGCGCACCCTGTTATTTTACAAAAGCGATTTGTAACGTTTTGTTGTTATTGTGGAATTATAGAAAATAAAGCAGACATTTCTTTCCTCTGTTATCACAATGTAGCCTAAGGGATCGCGCCGGTGCCGCCGAACCGAGAAGACCAGTGTTGTGCTGTATATGAGATGTATATTTGCAAGAAATATAGCCTATACAACAGCCAGACAGTTTGAAGAAACGTTATTGTGACTAATTTGCAGAGCGGTACATGAGATGAACTCTTATTCTGTGTGATGGGATAGGCAGTAAAGACAGGCTGAG
>NW_015645091.1:93088-98739 GCF_001515625.1 Sinocyclocheilus rhinocerous | reverse complement strand
AACGACATCTTTTCTCGTTTTAACGACATCTTTTCTCGTTAAAACTACATATTTTCTCATAATAACGAGATGTTTTCTCGTTAAAACGACGTTTTCTCGTAACGACATTATGTCATAAAAACGACATGTTTTCCCGTTATTATAGATATATGATAGGCTATATGTGAGCGAGCTATGCGACTGTCCGCGCTGCTGTCGCCACAGTCTGACATAAACCAGGATCTGCACGCTGCTGAAATTATTGAAATACACTGTTTTAAATGTATTTTAATGTAATGGTTTTAATTGTAGCGGCATGTTTATTAGGATTAATCTTCAATCTGTCTACGATATAGTGCTATCCAATAACTGCACTCAGACCCATGACTCATTTAGGCTATGATCAGATCAAAACTGTTATTTTTGAATAATCAACTCTGGGCTTAATATTTGTTTATTTAAATGACTGAAGTTTGATTTAACAACAAATTAAATCAATACGAAAAAAAAAAAGAAAGAGAGATGTATATTTGCAAGAAATATAGCCTATACAACAGCCAGACAGTTTGAAGAAACGTTATTGTGACTAATTTGCAGAGCGGTACATGAGATGAACTCTTATTCTGTGTGATGGGATAGGCAGTAAAGACAGGCTGAGTGAAAAAGTGGCGTTTTTAGGGCCGCCCACGCACAAACAGCAAGCTCATTTTTTAACCCACGAACAAAAAAATACGAAAAATCTAGCTTAATTTTCGTTTGCCTGTTTGCCAAACAGAACGAAATAATAATAATAATAATCATTATTATTATTATGATGATTATTATTATTAATATTATCCTATTAGAAAATCTCTTTATTTCCAATTAAAACTATTACATTAAAATACATTTAAAACAGTGTATTTAAATAATTTCAGCAGCGTGCAGATCCTCGTTTATGTCAGACTGTGGGGACAGAAGCGTGGAGAGTCGCTTAGCTCGCTCACATATAGCCTACCATATATCTATAATAACGGGAAAACATATCGTTTTTATGACATAATATGTCGTTATTACGAGAAAAAAATATGTCGTTTTAATGAAGAAAATATGTAGTTTTAACGAGATAATTATATCGTTTTTACAACATATCTCGTTTTTCCGAGAAAAGATGTAGTTTTAATGAGAAAACATCTCATTATTACGAAAAAAGATGGCGTTTTAACGAGAAAACATCTCGTTATTACGAGAAAAGATGTTGTTTTAACGACATAACATCTCGTTATTACGACATAATTGAGTGGAAAAATAATATGTGTGTGGCAGCAATGCATCACCGTAAATTACTAAGCATGTCTTGTTCATATAACAGCAGTAGTATTAGCAGCAGCAGCAAGCAGTTTTCCTAGTTCATGTACTATGTGAGAATACAACGTCAAGCGTCGTGGATTTAGAACAATAAAGTGAATTAGGGATTACCTTATTTGCCCGAAATCTCTAGCGCTTTTAATATCTTCTGTAGGCGTTCATTTTTACATTAACCGCGAACGGATCGCTTTCAGATGCACACCTCACTAGTGTGGTCGGTTTGCAGTTGGCGTTTCACAGTTGTTCACAGTTTTAAGTCAAGGTGAACCCGTATAACTGTTTTTCATAAACGTTATACTGTCAACAGCCATACCTATTTAGCCATAACAACTTAATGAGCAACAGAAAATAATATACCCGTTTTTACGTGTACTCGTGCCGCATTGCAATGCAGAAGAGGGAGCGTTCATTCTTAAAGGGGCCACATCTCTATTTCACTCGTTACCTTGATTCAGCGATAGTGAAGAGTTTATTATGAAAGTCAAGTTTAATGATAGTTTAAATATAATTAATCATGGATTTGTTTAAAATATAAAGATACTACTAATAATACATAATTTCCAATTAGTAGCCAATGTACAATGTAGCTAATAGTAGGACACTCTTAAACTGGAATTTACTATTTGTGTGTTCAGTTGGGCTTACAGCAATTATAGTACTTTCATGGAGTGTAGCAGCAGTATCATATAATTCAGATTGCGTTATTAGCAAATAATAGCAGTATGCATAGCAAATCAAGTCAAATTATTACTGTTGTTTATAGCAGCGGCAGCAGAAAGTACTTTAGATGCTTGAAATTTCAGTGATAACGCATGGGGTAAGCAACTCTTTAAAGTTAAATAGCCATTTTATTTCTTTGCTTATTTAACAGGGCTTACAGTAGATTTTGTGAACTCTTCAAAGTGAAATAGGTATCATTTGATTGCGTTTGCTTGTTAATAAAGACTTCTAAGTACTTTTGTGCAGCTGTAGCTAGGGGTGTAAAGCGAAGCCAGTATTTGTATCTGTAACAATCACAAATTTATTCGTATCTGTATCTGTATTCGGATAAAACCGGAAGTAGGTGGAGCTTGAACCAGAACTTCGTACAGTTATATTTGGTCCCCAGTTAAAAATCGCATTCCGGGGGGTAAAAATACATATTTTTGGCGGGGTTCCCCTGCTAAAATTAGAATTCCAGGGGTTAAATATCATGTTATTGAAGTCGTTTCAACCCGCAAACATGAAAAACAACCTGTGGCAACAGTGTTAAAATAGCCCAATTCCGCGTGAAAACTGCGGACTTGGCAACACTGCTACAGCAAGTTACGCCTTCTTTCCTTGCGTATACATTTGGGCGGTGTTATGCAAATCTTCCCACACAGTTACTTAGACATGTGGGGGCGTGTTTAAACGAGGCCTTTTTTTGAGACTTTAGTCTTTGCAACTTTAGGGATCTTATCTATTCACGAACAGCTTTTAACACTCGAAAGAGAAAGGAAAACTTGAAATCGCATCATATGACCCCTTTAACGAAGATAGAAACTTGAACAAGGGCATGATCTGAGACACCAACTGGATGTATTGAACAACTTCAAAGAACATTACTCTGATGTTTAAAACAATAAACTCTATCAAGTCTTTCCAAAGATACAAAAAAAATGTCCTTACATGAGTCCAAGTATATTGACGTTGAGTAGCATGAAAAAGTCTCCAAGCATCACATAAACTATTAGTTTCATTTAAAGGCTTTTCATACTAGCTCCATGTGGTTCTGGATGATTTCTGTCTAGAAATGCATAAGCAGTGCATTTAAAATCACCACCCAAGAACATATATTCAGCCTCATTACAGTTACTAACTACAGTATTTAAAGGGGTCCTATTATGCTTTTTTACTTTTTGAATTTCAGTCAGTGTGTAGTGTGTATGTTTGGGCATAAAAAAGATGTACAAAGTTACAAATCTCAAATCTCAAAGTCCACTCCAAAGGGAGATATTTCGTTTTTTTTAAAAATTCAAGAACTACGAATGCCTCGTTTGGACTACACCGTTGTTTTCCGGGGTTTTGTGATGTCACAAAGCAGCCTATTAGAATATAATTAAAATAATTCCTGCCTACAGAAATTCGAATGGTTGGGGAGGGGCAAGGTCATGGTTAGAACGCTTGGTTGAGTGCATCAGACAAGACAACAATAAAGAAGAAGTGCTGCTGCAGAGTTGGTGCATCAGAGAAAACGAAGAAGAAGAAGAGCTGCTGTAGCGTCAAGTTTTAGCCATGTCCGTCCATATCCGTGCATGCAAAGGTTCTGCGCGATCCTCTTGTTCAATATTCTCGGGGTCTGAATCCGGCTCAAATTGATATGGCAATATTGATGCCATCCTTAACTATGCCGGAGCAGACGGAACTGCTTTGGCAAGGGGCGCGACAGTACTGAAACACCGTCTAAGCTGTTCGCCAATCACAACGCACTGGGACAGCTAACCAATCACAACACATTTCGTTTTTCGGAAGGCGGGCCTTCATCAAACCCAGAACTAATCGAGCCCTTTGTGCCAGGCTGGGGAGAAAGATATTTTAATAATGTAAATTAAGTGAAAAAGAATGTGTTTTTCAAACCACCAAGCATGAGAGCATGTTCTAGTACACCCCCAAAACAAAATCAAGACTTTGTAAAAGAGCATAATAGGACCCATTTAACATGTTTAAAAATACCACACATTTGGAGCATACACATTGATAAAGGTTATTTTTACATTTTCAAAAACAGCTTGGATTTTTAACAGTTGCCCCTCAACAATTTATTCTGTAACACAATAAATTGGTAAAAAAAAATCTTTAGAGAAAAGGATACCAACACCTCCACTGTTGCTACTCTTATGACTAGGGGTGTGCAGCGAAGCCAGTATTTGTATCTGTATTTGTATCTGTAACAATAACAAAATTATTCGTATCTGTATCTGTAATCGGATAAAACCAGAAGTAGGCGGAGCTTGAACCAGAACTTTGTACAGTTATATTTGATAAGACCGTTATGTTTATGGTTTTACAGCCTATCTTCTTTCATAGTTATCACTGAACAAATATGCTGTGTTTAACTAAAATAATTATTTATTTATGATTATAACATTTATTTAAATATCTTCTAACATTCGGAGCCGATTTCCTTGTATAGGCAGTTCTTCGAGATGTAGTGCGGTTGTGCTTCGAGCAACGTGAGTTCGAGTCCCAGCTTGGGTAACTTTCTTGAACAGTAAGGGTTCCTACGCAGTTTAGAAATATGAAAATTGATTTAAGTCATTTCCAGGAAATGCATGGAAAAAGGCAACTGCAACACTGCTATTTTATTTGCGCTTATTTCATTCATAAACTCATTTAACTACTTCACACACTTGTTACTGTGTTGTAATTTTAGAGGTTTACGTAAAACAACATGATTTCATTTGGCTCACCGGTTCCTGCGCGGTTTAAAAAAGTATTTCACTTAAGTAATTTGCAGGTCTGGAAAACCTATGGGGAAAAAAAAGAACAGAGTATGGAAAAATATTTGTGTTTCAACTATTTGCCCTATTCAGTGTTCTAAAATATAAAATTAATAATTTCAAAAAAATTATCATACAAGTAGGAAGATTTCATGACAAACATTTATGGTGCTTTTCCACTGTGAGGTACGGCACGGCACGGCTCGGCTCGCGTTTCCACTGCAGTTTAGTATCGCTTTAGAGTGGACGGGATTATTCACATGTCGTTATAGTTGCGCCACCTCTACTGTCGCGACTCCTGAAAAACCTTTTCATTCCACGTCGCCCCATCAAGCTCTCGCTGGATCTGCTCCTCTGCTATCAACAGAGGAACGTCTGAACTTCCTCTACAGACAACGAAACAGCCACTTTTTGGTTGTTAAAAAAGGTGTGCTCGTTTAAAGCAGTTGCGTTCGGTCCTTCGCTGGCTGTGCTGATTTAAATCTAGCGGTTCTGTTGTGTTTGTGGCGCAAGTTCAGTGACGCAGGTAGTGACGATTCTCTCCGGCCAATCCGTGATCAGCAGAGTTTACACGTCACGTTTTGGTAACGGTACGGTTCACTTGGAACTTCTTCTTCTTGTGTGATTTGCGTCAGCTTAGACGCTTCAAAGGCGTATTGCTGCCCTCCTCAGTTCATCTGAAGAACTCCATGTCATAGATTAAATCCTCAAATAAAGACCAGTGTGGAGTTAAAATTTATAACAACCTTTGTTGCTTCATATTCCTTATTTTCAAGAATCGTTCACTTGGAACCTCAACCGAGGTGGTACTAAAAAAGGTGCCAGGTACCAGGTACTGTACCCAGTGGAAAACCCCCCAAAAGT
>NW_015645091.1:80104-89431 GCF_001515625.1 Sinocyclocheilus rhinocerous | reverse complement strand
TCAGCAGAGTTTACAGAGTTTACACGTCACGTTTTGGTAACGGTACGGTTCACTTGGAACTTCTTCTTCTTGTGTCAGCTTAGACAGCTTAGACGCTTCAAAGGCGTATTGCTGCCCTCCTCAGTTCATCTGAAGAACTCCATCTCATAGATTAAATCCTCAAATAAAGACCAGTGTGGAGTAAAAAACTTATAACAACCTTTGTTGCTTCATATTCCTTATTTTCAAGAATCGATTTTAAAGATAAAGATGAGACTCCGGATTCCAACAGATCAGAAAACATGCGGTTTCTTGCAGCACGACTGAATTAATTCAAGGCGCACATTTTCATTATGCAGAACTCTTTAAACGAGCCTTTTATGAACTTCACTAAACAAATATGTGTGTGCCACGCAAACCAGCAAAAGATAAGGAAGCAAACATGTAGGCCTAGTAGAAAATGTATCTGTATTTAAGTTGATTATTAGCCTACTCTTGACAGAGAGCTGGTTTGGTTTTTGAGAGACAGAGACGCGCAGAGATGGCAACACGGCTGTTTGATTGGCGATCACGTTGTGCTTATTCATTCGTGTATCATATCGTAGCCTATAAGATTTAAATCATTCATTGCCTTTTATATATACACAAATAGTAGAATGTCTATGATGTATTATTTTAGGTAATATTAGGCCTACTCTTGCCAAGCTCTGGTTTCTGAGAGATGCAGTGGCAACAGCAATGCGGTGTTTGATTTGTGCTCTTTTCATTCATAAAGTTTACATTCATTCACTTCACACACTCATTATTGCGTGAATTTAGAGGTTTGTGTAAAATATCGCGCTGATCCCCTGGCTCACCTGTGAATCTAGCAAACACCAGACTGTGCTGCAGCCTCAGCCGAATATTCGGGCAGATTCGTTATTCGTTTTTGAAGCCATTATCCGTGCCTTTCCGAATAAGGTATTCGGCTTCGGGCACACCCCTAGCTGTAGCAGCAGTATGCATAGCTATACAGATCGCTAGTTAAGTGAATTTTAATAGCAGCAGCACGCATAGCAAAATTCAGACGCAATGTTAGAAATATTAGCAGCAGTCTGCATGGCAATCCGATTATCATTGTTGCTAACATAGCAGCGGCAGCAGAAAGTACATTTAGTTGCATGCAATTTCAGTGATAAGATAACACTTGGATGGTAGTGAACTTTTTAGGTGAAATAGGCATTTTATTACCTTACTATTCAATTCAACAGGGTTTATAGAACTCTTCAAAGTGAAATAAGCATTCATTGGTTGTGTTTGGTTATTTAAAAGGGGCAGTAGCAATTCTAAGTATTTTTGTGCAGCAGTATGCATATAGCGATTCAGATCGCAATGTTGCAAGGTTGATGCAAGGTTAGAAATACTATTAGCAGCAGCATGCAAAGCAAGTCATATTATTGTTGCTAATATAGCAGCAGAAAGCGCTTTAGTTGCATGGAATTTTAGAGATAACTTATGGAGGGTAATTTAAATCTTTAAAGTGTAATATGCATGTATTACTTTGCTTATTCAACAGGGCTTACAGCAGGTTTCATGAAGCAGCAGTAGATTATGCTTCGCAAATTCTGATTATATATTACAACCGCAACAGCTCGCACAGTAAATTCCTACTACAACATTGTGGATTTCATTAACAGCAACAGCATGTACTTCAACTCCGTATTGAAATGTTAGTGAATATTATCAATAGCAGCAGTAGCAGAAGTTTTGTTGCATTGGCCGTGTCGCACTGCATACATTACGGACAGCTTTACCTATCGTAATGGGTCTATTGACTTTGTCATGTTGTGCCGCTCGCGTCTGGCGTAGACACCGCATAAGAGTAAAATAGGCATTCGCCTAGCTACTTATATACCTAATTAATGGAGCTCTCAGCAGTTCAGTCTCTTGTGCAGTAGCAGCAGCTTGCATAGGCATTCATTCATCGAGATTTTTCTTAGCAGCAGCATGCACAGCATTTCTATGTTGCAAATTTGAATTTGGACACAATTAATATAAAAGCAGACAACTGCATTTAAATAAAGTCACTGTAGTGTCTTGCTCAAGACCATCTTGGAATGAGCCATGCATTTAGCAATGATGTGTTCATACAATGCAAACATTATTGTTCTTAATATGCAATATAAATATTTTAAATTATCAAAATAAATGAGCAGCTGCTTTTTGATGCAGAATTAGTCCTGGGCAGGTGACACCACAACTAGGGTACACAGTGATTTATTCTTTTGCCAAATATTTTGTTAGCTTATTAATAAGTTAAAGGTAAGTATTTACACTGCAGTAACGTTAATGAACGTTAATGAAAAAAAAAAAAATTTACAACTCTTGAATGCTTCCTCTGATGCAGGACTGAGATACGTCACTTCCTGTTTGTTACTGCCGTGTGTTTTGAGTTTGAGCTCCGTCAAGTTAATTCTTTATCGTCTATTTTTTATCTTAAAATCAATTTTATACACCATCATTTTCGTTTCTATAACGTGTTGTAGGATCCCCTATCGTATTCTACAACAAAAACAATCAGAGCGCCTTGTTATCACTAGTTCTATTTTGACTTCGTACATTGACTGACAGTCACCACTGATAAGCTACCACTAAATATTGTAGAAACTTAATTTGCTGTAAAGTTGCTTTGCAATGATTTGTATCGTGAAAAGCGCTGTACAAATAAACTTGAATTGAATTGAAATTGAATGACAAATTTTAAACTATTTGCTCAGGCCACCCGAGTCTGAGCCAGGTGGTTGCTGGGGCTTACTCATCTATCAGCCTGCAGTGTGATTCCTGTTTGTTAATGACACGCATAGTGCGCGTTTCTACCTAGTTAAGTTTGAGCTATTGGCTCAGACACACATAGTTATTTACAGGTACACACAGCAATAGTTCACTAGCGTTAAGCCATTCGGCAAAGCCGGCCCAGGCTCACATAGATAGCAAACACACGGTCTCACGGCTCTCCGGAGCAGCAGCAGTACATATGTCTGGGCAGTAGATCTGCTTGTTCTGCGGGGTTTATCTTTTATAATCCTTCTGCCTTATAGGGATGATTTTAAGCATATTTTAAGATTTTAAGCAAGGGTATGTATAGCAGCAGCATACATATTTCATTGTTTTGTTTTCTTCTTCTAGCTTTGTTGGGGGGTTAATTTTTATGCTATTTGTGCAGCAGCAGTATGTCTTAAATACTCGTGGCACTGTATCGCCATATGCATTGGCAGTAGCAAGTTCCTGTACTTGCTTGCAGCAGCAGCAATGATCTACAACTACAGCAATAACCAACAGCAGCAGCAATTCAGCAGCAGCGTAGCAGGTCTATTCTGCCAAGACCAAATACATTAACATTGTCATATCCATCACCATGCTAAAATCTTCCGAGAGTTGTCATGATTTAAATATATAGTTCAGTTATAAACTCTAGATGGCACAGGCGACGGGTTGTTAACGTAACCGATGATATTCAGAGAGTTAAAATACTTGGGACAGCTGATTGGTTCATGCTACATATGCAGCCAATGAGCTTACTGCCTTGCAGTTATATGGCTGGCTAGCATTCACTAGAGATTCCTGCAGCATGCTTTCAGAGTTTCTCTGAAACCCTCCACCTTCCCCCAGCTCCACCTATATAGATCTGCTACGGGTTAATATATGCTATTTGTGCAGCAGCAGTATGTCTTAAATACTCATGGTCATGGCACCGTATCGCCATATGCATTGGCAATAGCAAGTTCCTGTACTTGCTTGCAGCAGCAGCAATAATGTACAACTACAGCAATAACCAACAGCAGCAGCAATTCAGCAGCAGTGTAGCAGATCTATTCCGCCAAGACCAAATACATTAACATTGTCATATACATCACCATGCTAAAATCTTCAGAGAGTTGTCATGATTGAAATATATATATATATAAACTGTGTCAGAACAAATTCATCTTGATAATGTCAGATAACACTTTGTCACGGCCTGGGATAAATTGAGGACTCAGATGCAGAGGAGTACTGAGAGAGGAGATCAGCAGAACACTGACTCAGACGAAACAATCTACTCACGACGAAGGACAGAAAAGCAGATACATATATGGGAGTGGGGGAATAAGCAACAGGTGGGGGAGAGTCAGCTCGTGATCTGTGCACTCCCGCTGCAAGATAAGCACTGACTGCCCAGACAACAAGAGGAGCCGAGAAGGCACCCTGAACCATGCCACACTTAAGCAAAACATGGTCAGGTCAAATTTTTGGTCCCAAATTTTTATCAGTTTTATTGGTAGTTCACTGTATGAAGAATTGTTGGGTATAATATGTCACAGTTTACTTTAATTTGCTATCCTCACTTACATAAATTAACCATAGTGTCCTGCACCCACTAGTAAAAAAAAAATCAAACAAATTATATCTCGCTGTTTAAATGCCGAGCGCGCCTCTCCTCGGGAGACCTGTCTCTTCCCCGTGCATGCACGCTGGTGTCCTCGTGGGTCCAGAAAGGGTGCGTAGAGGGACTCCCGTGCCGCCAGAGTTCTGAGCTACCGGACCCGCGGTCCGGATGAGAACCGCACCCGTTACACGGCCGTCGGGCCAGGATGCTGGGCCGTCTAGTCCCTTCAAGCGCCGTGGGCAGAGAAAAGGACGAAGCCGCTGAAAGAAGCCTCCGCCCCTCGCGCCCTGGACCGGAGAGGGGAGCTCGTGCAGCCGCCGGACTCCGCCCCTTACCTGGACCCTTCCTTCTCGAACACTGCCCCACCTTCACTAACCCCGCAGCACGACGAGGACCCCAGATCCCCTGTTTATTTTGGACACTTTATCCCCTTTTTCTGGACACTGTTTTATTTTCTGTAAATAAAAGCCTCTCCGAGGCCTGACGCCACACCCACTGTGTCTGTCGTTTGCTCCTTCCGTGACAATATATACACCTACTTACTTAGACTTAGTTCCTCCCATGCTATGTAGCATATCGGGCAGCAATCATTCTTCTTCATCTTCTTCGAGCAGGGCGATGTCGTTGGCGAAATCCAGTTCGCATAGACGATCGAGTTCGGACCAGTGGATACCGGCCCCAACGCATGCTCCAGCTCGCCGCATGACATAGTCAAGGGCGACGAGGAAGAGGAGGGGGGATATGATTCATCCTTGCCTGACCCCAGTCGCAGTCTCGAAGAAGTCTGTGTGGCCATTCTCGGTCTTGACACAGCAGCTCGAGCATAAGTACAGGTCCTTGACGATGGTGACAAAGGTCTCCGGTACCCCGAACAAGTGCAGGATCCGCCAAAGGGACTCGCGGTGGATGCTGTCGAAGGCTTTCTTGAAGTCTATGAATTTGATGGCTAGAGGATTCCGGAATTCAATGCATTGCTCGATGATGTTACGGAGGACGAAGATTTGCTCACTGCATGACCTTCCGCCATGGAAACCGGCTTGCTCTTTCCACAAGCGCTGATCAGAGAGCACTCCGCAGGCGTCGGAGGAGGACCACACAGAACGCCTTTCCAGGCACAGAGAGGAGGGTGATACCAGTTGGTACACTTGGAAATTTTGCCTTTCTTGGGAATCTTGACTATGGCACCCCTTCGCCAGTCCTCTGGGACTTCGCCATTCCACCAGCATTTGTTAAAGAGTGACGTTAGCTCCTCCGCCATGGGCTGCCCTCCGTACTTCAAGATCTCCACCGTTATTTCATCCAAGCCAGCCGCCTTGTTGTTCTTTAGGCTTTTGATCGCAATCTTCACTTCCTCGATGGTGATGTCACCAGTGTTCACCTGAAGCTCCTCCTGGGCATCCTCCACATCTAAGTCGTACGTGGTGGTCGGATCTGGTTGATTGAATGTCTCCCGGAAATATTCCATCCACAGGTTGTTCTGCTCAACTTGGGCGATCAAAAGCTTCCCGTTTTTGTCCTTGATCGGAACGCTGGATTTACTCTTTGTTCCAGTCAATTCATGGACTATGTGGTACAAGGTCTTGGAGTCGTTTCGGTCAGCAGCTTCCTGCGCTTCGGCACCTTTACGCTCTAGCCATTCCTTCTTATCCTTCTGACAGCTTTTCTTCACAAGTCTGTCCAGCCCCGCGTATCTTCGGCTTCCTTCTTCCATCTCGTCCACTGTTTTAGCCTGGTCCCTTTTTAGGCTTCGTGGCTTTTCTCTCATCGATCAACTTCCACGATCGATCTTGGATCCACTGTTCCTTCCGTCTTCCTTGACGCCTCCCAATGATGTTTTGGGCGCATTCCGTGGTGGTATCTCTGAGGTTTCCCCAGAGGTCTTCTACATTCGCCATATCTTCAAGAGGGGCGAAGCGGTTGCACCGTTCCAGGGTGAAAGCATCTGCGGTGGAGGGGCCTTTGAACTTCTCGATCACGAACGGTCTCTTTGGTATGGGCTGCCTTTGGTTACAGAGCTTGAGCTTGATATCTGCCCTGACTAGGTAATGATCAGATCCAACGCCTGCTCTGTAGACCCTCGCGTTGCGCATTGATGACCTCCACTTTTGGCTGACGCATATGAAGTCGATCTCGTTTAAATTTTGCCCGTCTGGTGATCGCCAGGTCTTCTTGTGGATTTGTCGGTGTTGAAAGTATGCGTTCCCGATGCACAACCCATTATGTTCGCAGAACGACGCCAGCCTCTCCCCATTGATACTGATTAGGGCAGATGATGTGTGGGCACCGATCACGGTTTCGAGTCCTCGACGGTCGCCACGTTGAATTGGGCGTTGAAATCCCATTTCAGGATCTTCAGGTCGTGATTTGGGATGTCGTCGAAGACGTCTTGGAGCTTTTTGTAGAAGTCGTCCTTTGCCGCGTCATCTGCACTGTCCGTAGGTGCATAAACTTGCACCACAGTCGCTTGCCGTGTCCATAGGCGAAACGGGCTGTGATGATCCGATCGTTGACGGGCTTCCAGCCGAGGAGTGCTTTCACCGCTCGTTTGCTCAGGATAAGGCCTACTCCACGTTCGTGCTGTTCTTCATGACCCGCGTACAAGATGGTCTTGCTGTTACTGCTAATTCAGCCATTTGCCGTCCATCTGACCTAGCTGACGCCAAGGATGTCCAGCCGGTAGACGTCGAAAGCCCATAGTCCACTTTGATAGAGTTCTTACATTCCACGTTTCAATTCTTGTAATATTTCTGGCAGAGAAAATAGTTTCCGATAATAATGTGTGTAGGTGTTTAATTTGCTAAAGGAAGCAAGCAATAGGTACACTTATACAATATAAAAGTAATGGAATGAGGACAAATGCAATTTGTTATTTTGCTACAGGCTCTGTTAGACTTAATCAGCAACTTGCTCATCTGGAAATATATAATGAACAAAAACAAGACAAATGTCTGTAATGCTAAAACTAATTCTGGCCCAAGTACATTGCTGCTATGCTGGTTAAAACACACATAAAAAAATGTAATTATCTTAAGTGCATTTGGATTGAGGAAATGTTCCCCACTGGCAACCAGATGAAAATCAATGAAGAATAATAATAATTTGGAATTATGTTTGAAATGACTGACCAAAATTAATTTGGTTTGACATTTAACTACAAAACAGTAAAGCAGTTCAATTAATCTGTAAAAACAAAAATAATAATAATAATAATAATAATAATACAAATATAATAATAATAATAATAGCATACAATTTGGTGTCATCGCTTGATGCAAGGAATCTAAAGACTGAGAACTGAGTGCAGTCTGCATAATGCACCATTAGGGTAAAGTGTTCAGGCATAAACCCTCTTTTCCTTTCAAAGGCTATGGAACATTGGTTGCTCCCGAGTCCTTAATATAGGTTGGTGATGCTATGACCATACTCTGTGGCTATGTTAAGATCATTGTGGCTATGACACCTGCCAAGCGTCACTTTAGTAGATCAAAATATTGTCAAGATACAACCAGGGGCATCACTAGACCCTATTTATTGGAATACAAGCCCCAGTGAAATGCAGCTGTGTCCCAGTAAAATATTACTGATAAATCCTTTCTGACGGTGGAGATTACCATACTGACCTGCAAATAATTTTCCCCTAATAGTATTTTAGCAGTCATGTCCTGTGTGTTGTCTAGCAGCTGTCTGGAATCAAAACTAGTGATGCCAGATCCACAAATGAATCACTCTTTTGATCTAATTGGTCAAACAGGCTTGCAAAATGGTCTGAAATTGTTTGCAGTTCAGTTTGATTTACTCGAACAGACTCACACTGATTTTTCACACTATAACAGGGTACTTTATAAGACTGAAAACAAAGAGAGTGCTGGGTGAATTGGATATTTCTAATCCATTGTAGAATCTTTCTGTGACCCAGTACTGATGAAAGGCTGGAAACAGCCTTTAACATTGTCAAATTTGTGAAGGCATAATTTGGTTATTCTTGTGAAAATCAAAACTTTATCCATAAAATCCATAAAATAAAAAGGATTTGTCTGATGATCTTTTACACCAAATTAGGTAAACATGGGGCACTATTTGTAAGAAGAGCAGCAACAAATATTGGATGATGGCATGAACTGAAAACACTGTTAATTTCGTCAACGAAGACGACGACGAAAAATATTCGTTAACAAACATTTTTTCTGTGACTAAGACGAGACATTGACGAGCTAAAACTAATATCTGATGATGAAATTATGACAAGATTTATGCCGTGTCTTCGTTAACTAGACGAGATGGGACTATATGTTATTTGAGGACTACAGGACATTCAAAATACATCCTATAGAATAGGCTAACTGTCCTCTTTCAAAATGTGCGTCCCTGTCATTAGATTGCAATTGGATAAGGGGCGTTTGCATATTTAATCTCAGTATGGCAGCCGCAGTGGACAGATAGGCTAATAAAACGTGAAATAGCAATCTGAAACAATGGCCTCAGCACCCGAAGGGGTAGGGATAAGGTGACCAGATGTCCCGTTTTTCCCGGGAGTCACAATTCGTTGTCGATTAACTTAAAGTTAGTGAAGGCGGGATAGTCGGAATTGCGCTGATAACAGTGCTCTCTCTTGTGCACGTTCCACTTCTTCAGTTCTCATATACAGCGCGCGATCAGTTCTCAGAGCTCAAATACACACACAGCGATCCAAATGTCTATCGTGTAGAGTATCTCACGTAAATACAGTCGGTTATGGATTAAGTGAACGTAAACAGGTGGGTGAAAACTGAACGTGTGTCAGTATTATATGCATGCCTTCAGTCTTAAAGGGACAACATTCCTAATTAAGTACATATCCGTATCATTAATGTTAACCCACAAAAGATGTTAAACAAATATGTTAAGTAAACCTACTAAATCTGAAAAACGAGTTTAATTTGTATCTCTTTCGTATTTGTCTTATT
>NW_015645091.1:77036-80066 GCF_001515625.1 Sinocyclocheilus rhinocerous | reverse complement strand
AGAATTAATGACTATTTTTGTTTGAAGACTACATATAAAATAGCTACCAAAATAAATGTTGGTAACTGCAGTTTGACTAAAAGTAATGACTAAAAGTTGACAAAAATGCAATGACTTTTCGTCGACTAAAACTAGACTAAATGACTAAAATGTGACTAAGACTATTAAGCATTTTCGTCTCAAGATAAAGACTAAGACTAAATCAAAAATGCCTGTCAAAATTAACACTGACTGAAAACACCTGGGTCAATCAACTTGAGGCGACAAAGAAGAAGGAATATGAATCATTTTGGGTTAAAATTAAAGCTTTGAGATGGCACTAAAGGATTTCATCATAAATACACTAAAATACACTAATATATAAATAATACAGGTACATCTCAATAAATTAGAATGTCGTGGAAAAGTTCATTTATTTCAGTAATTCAACTCAAATTGTGAAACTCGTGTATTAAATAAATTCAATGCACACAGACTGAAGTAGTTTAAGTCTTTGGTTCTTTTAATTGTGATGATTTTGGCTCACATTTAACAAAAACCCACCAATTCACTATCTCAACAAATTAGAATATGGTGACATGCCAAAGAACCAAAGACTTAAACTACTTCAGTCTGTGTGCATTGAATTTATTTAATACACGAGTTTCACAATTTGAGTTGAATTACTGAAATAAATGAACTTTTCCACGACATTCTAATTTATTGAGATGCACCTGTATATAAATACACTAAAATATATATAATATACTAATATATAAATACACTAAAATCATTCTTAACTCTGGTTTATATCAAGCTTTAATTAAAATAAACTTTTGCTACAAGATGCATTGTTCAATGGTGTTGCAGTATTATATATGATTATATACGATTTACATCATGTTAAATAATATACGGAAATAATATACATGTTTTGGAAAACTATAACAAAATATTTGTGTTAGTGTCAACAATTTTATGTGAAAAATATGAGATTTGGTTCTTGAATTTAAGCTATAGTGTACATTTTTAAATGCAACAGATTTGGAAAGAAAACAAGGTTTAATATTTACAATTACAGCCATGGTATGGATATTAAAGATGTATAAAAATATACAACATAACAAACATTTTGTTATTGGATATAAACATTGTACATTTTAGTTGACGTTGATTCGGAAAGAAAAAAAAATGCTTTAATATTTAAAACAACAGTCAGCATAAAAATATTTAATATACATAAAAAAATGCAAACTTTAACAAAACAATGGACTAAGGTACAATCGCACCAGAAAGAATGATGCATAATATAAAGAGACAATAGGAGAAATATAACATGTCCAGTATTAAATAACTTTAAATAATTAAATAATTATATAATAATTATTTTAGCCCTAAATATTTGTCTGGCACTGGGCAAAACGTTTTTTTTTTTTTATGAATCAGAGTATGTGAGTGATGCAGAGTGGAAGGGGACTGGGGAGCAGTGTTGCATGTTTTTGCCTGGAGCAATAAGTGTTTATGTGTGTCTGTTTTTATTTTATTTTATTTTTTTAAGCGTTGGTGTTTTCTCTCGCTCCAAGATCACTCTAATATCTAATATCCCACGATACATGTGTCAGACACAGTTTTAATAGACTATTAGCAGTCAGATTGAAAAAAATTATTAAATTTAATATGCAATATTGTTAAATACGTGTTATGTACTATTGTTAAAAATGTGTTATTTATTTTTATTTTCTCTTTCATTAAACTCAGAACAAATATATATATATATATATATATATATATATATATATAATGGTGACCAAACAGTATGGGACTGAATCAATGACATGCTGAAACTAAACACATAATCACTTTAAAAGCAGTGTTGGGCCGAGAGCCCATGGGGAGGCCAGCCATGGGGGACCTTATGTGCCATGCAAAATCTATTGGAAAATGAGTCAGGGTGGACTTTTAACACAGCTTGTCTAATGAAAAGGTCCTCATGAAATGGGAAGAATGGGTCTGTGCGCTCGATATTGACATGCCCCATGGTGCTCTCTGAAGCTCAGGCTTTCGCTATCAATCAAAGTGGAGTGGAAACCCGTAATGTTCCCTCGATGTGATTTTGGAAATTCTGTGTACATCCAAATGTCCGTGGCTAGAATCCATTTAATGGAAAACAGGGGGTCGGATTGCAGATAAAACATATTACTGGAAATTTGAGCAAGTCAAAAGTTTTAAAATGAAATTTCATTAATGAAATAGCATGTAAATGTACTTAATGTAAACCATCTTGTTAATTTCTTCCTTTGCATCCATTTTCTAAATGACACGGAAAGGAAATACAATCAGCTCACCAATAAGATTGATACGACTGTCAAATGTTAATGGGAACAGTGTGATCATACACCATATACCAATCTGAGATTACAGATTTGCCCTCTTTATTTCATTATTTCACTTGAGGCTTTGGGTTCTAAACTCTCTTTCTTAGACTACAAAACCAGAATCCTGTCATATTATCATGTGTTTAAATTATGCAAAACACAGTAGTAGCTTCAAATTGAACATACAAGAATTACCTCTAACCCAAACCATGTCAGTTTCTTTAGCTGGTCCAGATTTCTCTGATGTGCAGATACAGTATTTATTTATTATTTATTTATTTTATTTTATTTTATTTTATGTTTTTTTTTTTTTTAAAGCACCATAAGGATTACATAAGTTAAGATGTATTGTGTAAAATAATACACATAATGCCACATGTACTGTTTAATGACTTAACTCTAGTAAAATAACTCTCTTATGCTCAGAACCAGACGAGTCCTCTGCTCAGTCTGACATGCATTGCAGCCTGGAATTAAACCACACCTTGCTGGTTTCATCTGGCCAGAGGAGATTTGTCCCCCCCAACTGAGCCTGGTTTTGTTTCCAATGTTTTTTTGTTTCACCATTTCTGTCACCGATGGAGTTTTGGTTCCTTACCACTGTTGCCTTTGGCTTGCTTAGTTGGGGACACAATTTCTGGCACAGACACTATTAAAAGAGATATATATATATATA
>NW_015645091.1:71747-77024 GCF_001515625.1 Sinocyclocheilus rhinocerous | reverse complement strand
TATATATATATATATATATATATATATATATATATATAATTTTTATTTTTTTTGTGGAAACTGTGATACATTTCATTTTTAGGATTATTTGATGAATATAATGTTCAAAAGAACACATTTATTTGAAATATAAATCTTCTGTAACTTTAAATGTCTGTACTGTAATTTTTGATCAATTGTATGTGTCCTTGCTGATTAAAAATATTCAACTCTTTAAAATTAAATCTCACTGACCTGATATGCTCTCTACTGGAAAATATATGTAAGTGAACGTGATTTCATTCCTAACATATTTATTTACGTATGAAACTAGTCTCAAATTCATGCCATGCTGGTCTTATCATGAAGCGAGTTGAATGCTGATTTCTTAATAAGTAAGAGGTTGAGTATTCTCAGTGGGTTGAAATAATAATTCAACCCAAAGGTGCTCGTGTGTCGCTATCAATAGCTTCAATACTCTGACCTTCCTTTATTCAGAATTATGCTTCTCTAAAAATTCAGTATGCAGATTTGTATGATTCTCTAAAAAGAGTCTGCTGGGATTATCATTATCATTCTTGAGTTTCCTACAAGCCTGGATTTACAGCTAATGCCTGGGATTGCTCTCACCCTGACGGGATCAGGACGCAGCAGGGGAGTCAAACGGACCTCACTCAGTGCATCCTCTTCAACGTGCTGAATGATGTTACTGGATCAAGTTAAGCAGAGTTCATATTAGCGATTAAAACCCTGAATTCTAATGGTTCGCTAGGGAACTGTGAGATTTATTTATTATTTATTTATTTTATTTTATTTTATTTTATGTTTTTTTTTTTTTTAAAGCACCATAAGGATTACATAAGTTAAGATGTATTGTGTAAAATAATACACATAATGCCACATGTACTGTTTAATGACTTAACTCTAGTAAAATAACTCTCTTATGCTCAGAACCAGACGAGTCCTCTGCTCAGTCTGACATGCATTGCAGCCTGGAATTAAACCACACCTTGCTGGTTTCATCTGGCCAGAGGAGATTTGTCCCCCCCAACTGAGCCTGGTTTTGTTTCCAATGTTTTTTTGTTTCACCATTTCTGTCACCGATGGAGTTTTGGTTCCTTACCACTGTTGCCTTTGGCTTGCTTAGTTGGGGACACAATTTCTGGCACAGACACTAAATAGCTTCAATACTCTGACCTTCCTTTATTCAGAATTATGCTTCTCTAAAAATTCAGTATGCAGATTTGTATGATTCTCTAAAAAGAGTCTGCTGGGATTATCATTATCATTCTTGAGTTTCCTACAAGCCTGGATTTACAGCTAATGCCTGGGATTGCTCTCACCCTGACGGGATCAGGACGCAGCAGGGGAGTCAAACGGACCTCACTCAGTGCATCCTCTTCAACGTGCTGAATGATGTTACTGGATCAAGTTAAGCAGAGTTCATATTAGCGATTAAAACCCTGAATTCTAATGGTTCGCTAGGGAACTGTGAGCTTCGGAAAAAAAATCAGTCTACTAAAATGGTCTGTAAGAGTTTTTCAACGAAAATGCTTTTCATTGAGCTTGTAGCACCATGAGTGAATGAATGAATATACATTTTTAATATATTCTTTATTCAGAGTCATCCATCTCTAAATTATAATGAGGCAAATTTATGAAAAGTTGTAGATGATCTGTAGATGAATGTATTTAAATTCCAATAATTAGAACAAATAAAGCACTCTCAAAATATTGCCCTAAGATTTACTCACTCACTCACTCACTCACTCACTCTCTCTCTCTCCACACACACACACACACAGTTGTGCACAAAAGTTTACATACCCCTTGCAGAATATGCCAAATGTTAATAATAATAATAATAAAATAAGAGGGATCATGAAAATTGCATGCTATTTTTTTATTTAGTGCTGTCTTGAATGAGCTATTTCACATAATGGATGTTTATATATAGTCCACAAGACAAAATAATAACTGAATTTGTTATGCATTGTGTTGCCTTCTTGAGCATCAGTAAATGTTTTCACCTTTTGTAATTGTTATGTATGAGTTCCTCAGTTGTCCTCAGAGTGAAAAGATGGATCTCAAAATCATACAGTCACTGTTGGAAAGCGGTCACATATGCAGAAGATGCTGGAAAACCAAAGAATGTGCAGGAGCTGGAGGATTTTTCTGAAGAACAACAGGCAGTTGAACTGCTCAGGACAAACAAGGGACTCATGAACAACTAACACAAAACATAAAAACAGTCATGGATCATCCAGGAAATTACACACAGTATTAAGATTAAGAGACTTTTGAACGGGGTCATTTTTTAGAAATTCAGTTATTATTTTGTCTTGTGGAGTATACAGGCTATAAACATCCGTTATGTGAAATAGCTTATTCAAGACAGTACTAAATAAAAAAATAACATGCAATTTTCATGATCCCTCTTATTTAGTGAAAATTTTTAACATTTTGCATATTCTACAAGGGGTGTGTAAACTTATGAGCACATCTCGTATAGCCGATTTATGTTTCTGCCGGTGGGTGCCCAACCTCCGTAACACCTCCCCCCACCCATTTATTATTATTATTATTATTATTTTTTTTTTTTTAAAGCTCAAATACATTATCAAGAAAATATAACTGGTTGAGCAAATTATATAGGCTCATTACTCATAACTAGGCCTATACTTGGTGTTTGTTTTTCAAGTCTTTTTTTTTCTCCGTGCGATGGTGCGCTTGATGAAGAATTCAGTTCGCAAACAAAAACACAGACTGAAAAATACATTACCAAGAGTCAAGTAGTCAGACATTCAACAGTCATAAATACTGATATATTAACACACAGGGAAAATGTCTTTGGAAAATGGAAAATGTCACAGGGAAAATGCAAATGGGGTAAATGTTTTGTGTTTTGATTAAAATAAAGTTAACATTGGGTGACTGCATAACACGTTGTTTATTACTTATCAGAGCTGTTGAAGCCAGAGATTTACACTAAATAAAAACAAATAATCCACACATAATACAAAAATCAACAGATGCAGTATTCAATGAAGCCCGTATGCATTAATGTTTACTCTAACTGTATAGAGAGTTTCGTGGAGGAAATTAACAAATATCCTGCTCATTTTTACGACTTTGATGCATAGCCTACTACCACATGTAGAACTCCATGCGATCACCTAAATATGAGCTACTGCTAATGAAAACTGCAGTTTTATCCAGGTCAAATTCCCTGAAGGGGAACGTCTCAGGTTACGTATTTAACAATGGTTCCCTTAAGGGAACAAAATGCTGCATCTCTCTGCCATACTTCCTACAGTAGATCTGATATTCTAACTGTGCAATGTTGAATGGTAATTAATGTATATAAAACATAATTAAATTCAAATAATACAAACAAATAAAGCATTCTCAAGATATTGCCGTAAGAGTTATACATTTAGTTTTTCTGGAAAGTTATTTCTCTCTGAGCTGGTGGATGAGGTCACATCTTTTGCCCCAGTGTTCTGTTCTTGTGGTTCTTCAGCACTGACACAAATTATCGCTGAGACGAGCTGACTGCAGCGCACACGAGGTCACAGTGGATCACACAAGAACCAGAATTACATTACAGCTTATTTCAAGGCCAAAGAGTTCCCCCTGGATTCCTTCATCTTGGTTTGATGCTGTAGGGCAAGAGCACGAGTCAATACTGCAAAGTTTGCACATCTGCTACGTTGGAATGGTCACTAAAGAAGATATCCAGCTTTGACTGCTATGTAGCCTTAGGCTGCAGACAATGCAATAAAACGTGCTGTCAGGGGAGCAAGGATATACACAGTACTGGTTTGACATAACACTTAAAAGAGTACTTGCCTTATAGGCATAAGTACCCGGAAATAAAATTAGGACGATCTAGAGGTCAAGAAGTGTTTAATGATAATTTGGGTGTCAGTGAGCACTTAACCTTTTGCCGTCTTTTATGCAAAATGTAAACCATACAAATTCACATGTTGTAATGCAGTTAAGTGGTGATAGCTAACTAAACAGCTATGTTATAATTGCAATTAATCTAAACAGTCTTTTCTCATGGATTCACTTTTTGATGCAATCATTTAAGGCATTTCACTCGAGATGTCATGTGATTAAACAAAGCCGCAATATATATTTTTTCATGACTTATGAACATAAGTACACACATAAACATAAACATACATAACACATACATAATACATACATAATAAAAGTGAATGAAAATAACCTATAATGAAAATTATGATTTTTATTATTTTTTTTTAAAGGGTAAGGAAAAATGCATAAAATAAATGCATAAAATAAAATATAATAAAATAAAATAAAAATATAAAATAAAATAAAATAAATAATCTGAAATAGTGAAAAAATAAGAGCATCAGTGAAATAAGACAACATAAATAAAATAACCAGCTTTGGGGGCTCAAGCCCCTGCCCTTTATCAAAATTATTCAAAAATGCCCCTCTCTGGCACATGTTCAAATTTCATTGGACAATAATGTGAAGTAGAGCGGTCATTTTCCGTTCTTATTCATAAATCAGTTGAAAATGACACGGGGCAGACAAGCTTATTTGTGGAGTGATCTGGATCTGCGGTTTGTCTCATTTTATAAATCAAATTACATCGCAGAGAAAATGGATGCTAAATGACTACAAAAGGACTGCACAAAACCGTGCAGCGCCAAAAGTTGCAATAATGGTAATCAGTATTCCATTCACTTATATTTATGTATGATAGGCTACACCCTTTACTATTTCATGAAACTATAACTATCATAGTTAATTAAGCCCAAGTGCCACCTACAGGCCTATTATGTGAAAAAGTGAAAAGTGACGTGACATGTGGCCAAGTATGGTGACCCATACTCGGAATTAGTGCTCTGCATTTATCCCATCCAAAGTGCACACACACAGCAGTGAACACACACACACCGTGAACACACACCCTCCGACTCTCTAACCATTAGGCCACGACTTCCCTGGTATTATATTACCATTTTTTGATAATTATGCAGCATTATGAATGTGTCTTATGCTCATCAAGCCTGCATTTATTTGATCAAAAATACAGAAAAAAAATGTAATATTGTGAAATAGTATTTCAATTTAAAATAATGTTTTTTTTTAAACGTACTTTAAAATAACATTTATGTTATTATTTATTTATTTAGTCATTTAGCAGACGCTTTTATCCAAAGCGACTTACAAATGAGGACAACAGAAGCAATCAATTGTAGAATTAAAACAACTAAAAACAGATCCAAAACTAAAAGCTAAAACTTTATAAAT
>NW_015645091.1:66645-70863 GCF_001515625.1 Sinocyclocheilus rhinocerous | reverse complement strand
GCGGTAAACTAAGCTTTTTTTATACCCGTCTAACAAAATACTAAATTAATTCAGCTGGACAAACTTTCCTTATTTTCTCCGCAACAAAGGGCCAAGCAAGCGCAGACACTGACAAGATACGCGATACAGAACGAGACCAAAGGCGATATCAGCACGTCTCCACACAGTAAACAAAACAAGCGTTTCCTAGCAACGACAACTGCACTAAACACTAATGACACACATAATAACACATTTATTTCTGATGCAAAGCTGAATATTCAGCATCATTAGCCTACTCCAGTCTTCAGTGCATGATCATTCAGAACTTCTAATATGCTGATTTATTATCAATGTTTGAAACAGTTGTGCTGCTTAAATTTTTGGAACCTATGATACTTTTTTGGGGTTCGTTGATGAATAAAAAGTTAAAAAGAACAGTATTTGTTCAAAATAGAGATGTTTTCTAACAATATAAATCTTTACTTTCACTGTTTCTATTAATAAAAAAAAAATCATTGCTGAATAAAAACTAATTTATTAAAAAAAAAAAAATACTGACCTCAAGCTTTTGAATGGTAGTGTATATTGTTACAAAAGTTATATTTTAAATAAATGCTGTTTTTTTTTTTTTTTTACTTTTTATTCATCAAAGAATCCAGAAAAAAAGTATCACGTTTCCAACATTGATAATAAGTCAACATTGCATAAAATGTATTTTAAAGTATATTAAAATTTTGATCAAATAAATGCAGGCTTGATGGCCATAAGTGACTAGCAAAAATATAAAATAGTAGTAATGTATCCAAACTTTTGACCTATAATTGTTTTTGTTTTTTTTAATTGCCCCTATTTTACATTTGAGCCCCTGCCCCTGAGGAACTCTCTGCACGTCCCTGTGCCAGACAGAAAAAAAAATCAGTAATAATAAAATAATTCTGTTCCAGCTGTGAACAAGTCCTGCACTGCTACAAAGATATAGCTCGAATATTGTAGTGCAAAATCTAGTCAGAGTTTAAGCTCATCCAAACACTGAATTATGAAACATGCAAAACCCCAATAGGGTCTGGCTGCAGACATGCACTTGCACTCTCAGACACCTGCATTTCCGCAAGTGACCTCACTTGCAATCTATTTTTTTATTATTTTTTTTATTTTATTAGATTGATTTTTAATTTAATCTCTCAACATTTTACAAAAGTAGCCAGGTGGTGAAGACAAGAAAAAAGAAACAAAATTACAATGTCACTTCGCCACCTGCACTCCGCTACCTGCAATGTCACTTGCAAATCGTGCCTGTTGCCAATGGAAACAAGACACTGTGGTGGTTAAACGATTAAAACTAATTTAGTACCATAATGTACAGGGTCCTGCAACTCACCTGTAGGAGAAAAAAAAAAAAAAAAAAAACCCCGCAAATCCGTGGCCACAGAACAGCAGAATATGAATACAATTCGCAAAGTCTCTCGTTAAGCATTTTCCTCCCGTAGAAAACCATAAACACTTAATATGGATTAATGTATTAAGATGTTAAAAGATCAAATTCGATATACTGTTTAATAACATATTTGCTTATGAAATGAGCATTACATGTGGAAATCTCTCAAAAACCTTTTTACTGCATTTTTTTAACAAAGTGAAAATACTTTGGAAATAAGAGACTCATAGAGCAGTGTAAACTGTGTCACTGATTATAACGGGAGTTTTGGTGAAAATGCAGAAATCAAATCACTGATAGACTCATGGTGCTCCGGCAATTATAAAAGAGAATAATTTTTTATCGCTTTCTGTATATAAAGGAATCACAATATAGAGAACAGATGGTTTTCACGCTAACACGAAGAGTGTGAAGTTGATCATTTAGTCACTGGCTTGATTCACTAATGCATAAACAGCAGTAAACCACGTCTGTACATGAGCCCTTACATATTACACAGATCAGAGGTCATGATGCTCATTAAATGCACTTTCAGATTTTATATTGTTTCTTGTGATTAGTTTATAAAGTTTGCAAAGTTTTTTTTTTGCACCACTTTCTTGCCTGACAGCAGTATCTCTGTTGTGACAGACAGACAGACATGAGTTGTTCAGAACACTCCACTTTGATTACATATGACAATGACGCACATTAAGGGGCGTGTTGAGGGGACATTGTGATGTCACAATCCTCCTGATTTCAAATCCTGACGTGTTAGAATTCATATTTTAAACTGGGAAGATAGATTGGAGTTTTTGAATCTCGCAGTATGTCTTTATTGCAGAATAACCTCTCATATGTGTAAATATCAAGAACATTCTGATTCTCCATTGCATGACCCCTTTAAATACAACTGCACTAGTATATACAGTAGATTAAATCAAAAGCAAACAGACATGGACTAAAAGCTACATTTCTTTGGTTCTTCAGAAAGAAGCATACAAATCAACCTCAAGTGACAAGCATCAAGTCATGCTAAGTTTTGTGTCTGTAGTTTAGTACATGTAAATTAAATTTCCTTCCATATGGTGACATTAAACTTCTTCACTATAAAGCAGCACAGCGAGAAGCCTTCTTATGTTTTGCATAGTGAAGTGAATCATTCAAGTGGCCTATACACGACCAGGTACTTTTCATCTTTTATTTAAGCCTGATGTCGTCTATGTGAAACTGTACACCTGAAAGTGCTTGTTATCCAGCAGGGAATGGCCTAAAACACAGGACATTTATTTGTTCTAATGTCGATCCCTTTCTCATTTATTTTGTCATGCTGCCAGACTGATGTCTACTTTCCTATTTCACTTTCAGCCTGACAGCAGCCAATGGCTCAAATGACTTGTCCACTTCTAGACATATTCAAACCTTGATTACACCTACTTGGAGCTGAATCAAATCCCAGTATCAGTACACTAGTAGTCTGTGCCCACCATGGCATTGCAATGACCAATGAAGTTAATGAGGTCCAAGCTCCGGCCTGCTGGCAGTCTGACCTCTTAATATGGATGAAAATGTGTGGCGGCAGAGAAAGGATTGCTGATTCTTGGGTAAATCAGAAGTAATGGGACCTACTGCGTCTACACCCATAGTTCTCAACTTATTAACTGTATCTGAAATAAACAAGCAGCAAGTAAAGGAAAAACAAAGAAACTGCAATAGAAACCAGACTGCCTGCTGTTAGGATCATACGGTATCTAGTATCTGCAACTTTAAAGGCTTCAAGAAGTCAATGAGCATCTTGACATGTCGAGAACTCTGTGTGCAACATTAAAAACCAAACCTAAAAGATGTATTTGAAAAATTCATGAGCACAATTCGCACAGAAAAGTTTGAAGTATTCATAAAGTTTGCTTGAGTACACTAAATAAATAAGGAAAGTTCACAAATACTGTACAAAGTCAAGCCAGAACAGCTTTCGATCCTCTTTATATCATGTTAACTAGCATAGTTAGCAATTACTACCAAAACACAAAGCTAACAAGTCCATGTAGAAAAACAACACGCTGGTAATTGTTTCAATCCAAACGCTCGGTTGAGACTGTTGGGTTAGGAAGCTGGCTTTTGACCCAATTTGGGTTGATATCAGTAATAAGCATCCCGACGTTGCTGAGTTATGAATGTGGAGGATGTGAATGAGAGCATGCAGCAAGTCACGTGAGTTCAAACGTGAACGGTTCTGTGTGCAACGAAATCCGTGACTGCGGTGCTTAAGATGGGGACATGTGTGGAAAATAGGAGAAAACTAATCTAAGCGAAGACGAGGGACAACTTTGAAACTGTCTGGAGTGTGTTCCTTTAAAATTGGAGCAGTGAATGTGGTGAGTGCGAACTGGAAACAGCTGGAATGGTGCATGAGACGAGTCTATTCGTGTTTACGGCGCTCATGACAGGAATATGTGTAGAAAATACAAGAAAACTAAACACGAAGAGGAGAGAGATTTTTGAAACTGACTGGAATGTGTTCTTTTAAAACTGGAGGGTTTTGTCCGAGTATGTTCTCACAACATTGAGCAGCGACTGATGAGCGATAAAACTGGGAACTGAATTAACGTTAGTCAAATTGGTGCTTGAGGACGTGGATCAAAACGGTAAAATCCCGTCAGTTCGCTATAATACACAGTTTAATCTTGACTTTCAGTGTTTATTACTGTGTGTTTATTGGCGTGATGGTTTGGCCATAATAGTTTAACTAGTCATTACTAGTTAATCAACTAGTCATTAAGGATAGATTTTGTTCAATTTGTTCATGTTTTTCACCCACTGAC
>NW_015645091.1:7821-58524 GCF_001515625.1 Sinocyclocheilus rhinocerous | reverse complement strand
TGAGGACGTGGATCAAAACGGTAAAATCAAAGATGGTAAAATCCTGTCAGTTCGCTATAATACACAGTTTAAATCTTGACTTTCAGTGTTTATTACTGTGTGTTTATTGGTGTGATGGTTTGGCCATAATAGTTTAACTTCGTCAGTGGGTGAAACACATGAACAAATTGAACAAAATCTATTTAACGTTATTCTTAAACAAGCTTTTCAAAAGAATTTGGTTTAACTGTATAAGCTGTAAAAGTATGGAATTGCTTTTCTTTTTTCTGAACTGGTGTAATACATTTCAATCTTTTATTGTGTGTTCACGGTGTGTGTGTGTGTTCACTGCTGTGTGTGTGCACTTTGGATGGGTTAAATGCAGAGCACTAATTCCTAGTATGGGTAACCATACTTGGCCACATGTCACGTCACTTTTTTCACTTTTTTAAAGTTATTTGGTGATAGTGGTGTTGAGAAGTTGCTGGTGTGAAGTTGCTGAAATCGACGAATAAGCTTTCATAAGGTAAGTAGACTCATGAATTATAAGTCATAGCAGAAACTCATTAACTCATTTCACTAGATGTCCAGTTTTGTTGTTCAGTAATCTCCATCATATCCATCTGTTAATAATAGAATGTGTACCCCATGGTTAAAAAATACCCATACGCCTATTAAAAAAGACCAATATAAAATTATAAAAAGTATATATCGTCTTTCTAAATCATTCCCAAACATAAGATTGTTGTTTAGGCCATGCATACCACATAATATTAGAATAGGCACCTCTTAGTTTCAAAATACTTACAGTATAAATGATTTGTAATTTTACAGGTTGTTACCACTTTATTCCCCAATTTTCGCATATTATTCCCATATACCTACACGGAGGTACTGAATAGGTACACTATAATTACAAAAAAAGTTATGCTGTAACTTTAGTTTACTTACGCAGTTCTTTGCAGGTTGCATATCTGGTTGTTACCCCCTTATTACTCAAACGTAACACATTGTTCCCTTATACCTACATGTACGTTATTTATAGGTATACTATAATTACAGAAACGTACACCGCAAATTCAGTATACTTACATAGTTCTTTGCGGGTTGTAATCTAAACTGTTACAAGAAGATTAATAATATAATTATTTGTTTCTAAGTCAATTGTTTCTACATTGCATAGAACCTCTTTTCTTAGCAGAATCTTTACGCTAACTTGGAGGTAGCCTTTCAACCTGACTAAATAAGCAACGACCAAGCTAATACCCTAGAAACTAATTAGCAATTCTTTAGCAACTGCATAGCAACAGCCTAGCATCATGGAAGTGATATTTGCATAAGGATGCAAATAAACATTTTTGATTTTTTTTGTATGATATGATTTTTTTTGTATACACAGAGTTCTGGCATAAACTCTAGATGGCACAGTCCGATAGGTCTAGCTCAATCTGACCTGGTGACATCATTGTCACATGGCAGCTGATTGGTTCTCTCCTGTATCGGTAGCCAATGAGCTCGCTGCTCAATATTCAAATACCTGGCTTTTGTTTGCTGTAGCAGTTGACAGCGTACTTCAGAAGCCCTCCACCTTCCCCAGCTCCACCTGTATCGATCTGCTACGGGGTGATTCAGTATACTATATGGGGGTTATTCATATGTGTTATATGTGCAGCAGCAGTATTTCTTACATGCTTACAGCAGCATGTTGTGGATGTATTGGCAGTAACAAGTCTTGGTACTTGATCTGCCACAGCAGCAGCAGCTGCACACTGAATTTTACATACAAATTTTAAAGTAGAAAGACTGAAATGGTATTATCTTATACCATACTCCAAAATAATTTTTAATAATCGTTTTATTTACAACTTTGAAAGAAAAGAAAATTGCTATAGCTTTTCTATTTTGACTCATCTTCTGAAATTGTTGTCTGTCAGATGCTGGTATGCGGCCCAGATCTGTTTCAAACCTCACAGTCTGTACTTTACAGAGCTCCAGTTTGGCCAATCTTGATAAAATCAAGACGGAGAATGTGACAGCTGCAGAAGAATTGATCCGGCAGCACAGTCAGCTACTTAGCCGTGACTGCGTCAGCCGGCCGTTCCTGGCAGTAAAATAAGGGGTGGAAACTGTTTCCCTTCTCGTGAGAGATCTTCTAAACGCTCTCATGCATGGCTCTGTGTTGGCTGATAGATTTAAATGCAACCACAAAAGCATCAGTGTACCAACAAAATTTACAATGCTAAAAGATGAAAATGAAACCAAGAGAAAGAGAGCGAGAGGTCTTGTGAATGTTTTCAGTTGGTGAGAGAAGTCATTTAAAGGTCATTTTGTACAGCGACGCAGCGGAGAAAAGGTCGCAACTTGAGTGGCAGTCATCCACAAACAATTTACATTTATGCATATAAATCTGCTGCCTCAATTAAACACTATGCGAATCATGATTTCTGAACATGATTTCAAAATGGATCATAGATGTCGCGTTTAGCACCTCTTGTTCTGTTGTTCCTGCTTTGCTGTAGAGCCAAATGTCAGACTGATTTGTGCTCACAGGAGTCAATAAGTCATTGCACCAAATGAGGGCCCTCAATTGTATTGTTCATTAATAACACAATTAGCCAGAACAGCTAATATTGTGTTAATAGCTTTGTGAGGACTTGGTATTTTGTTTTTGATCACAGTGCGTGACTGATGCAAATGTCGGGAGAATACATTTCCAGATTGATTTTCCAAGGATGTATGGTGTACTTTGACAGACAATACTTGCAGTCAACATGAAATCAATTGACCATTTACATTTCTTTCTCAATATGCGCACTGGTCTTATTGTACGCAATTCATTTTTGCAGGTTATTCCAATGTGAGAATATTATTTTCCAATAAAATAACAAAACCAATTCCTCTTTTTTTTCAACCATCTGTAATATAAAACCACTTTTCACAATCAAATCAATGCCCGATAAAATATAAAAAAGTCCCGCTCTACTTCTCTATTACAATTTCAATATATCACTTATCCTGCCCGAAAAGACCATAAACATTGCAGTTAACATCTGCGGTAACAAGTAATGTATATACGCATATCCTAAAAACTAATCATGTGTGACTGATATTCTTCAAATCAGGTGATTTTAGGTCAGGGTTTTGGCTGTCAGTCAATGATGCCCTTTGTCAGTAGGGAAAATTAAGATGGCCGCTCGAACACTTCGGTGGCTTCACTGCCTAATGATAGTTTAGAACGCAATAAGCAATTCAATCAATATATAGGTCAGTGTACCCATGTCTTTTTTTTCCTGTTGACATCAAAAGCCCAATCAAATGGTACTTTGATGCAAATTCATCTGTCACTCAGTAAAAGCTAATAAAATTAGATGACAAAATTGACAGGTTGCATGACATGCCTCATCCTCAAACTCCATAATATTAATTAACTTCATGTCCAATGTAAATCTTCATCTTGAAGAAAACAAAAAACAATTGAGAACCACTGAGCTTGTGTGTAAGTGTCCTAATAAGGCAGAATTAATCTTATTAAAAGGGAATATCTAATGCTATTTCATTAATTCTGATTTATTTACACTGTTAAAAAGTTGGATTGTTGTGCTAAACATGGCCAAAGTCTCAAAAACCAAGATGGACGTATGACAGAGTATTTCTGTGCCAAATACATTCCTACTCTTTCACGTTCGTATAAGTTTCGGAAAGTTTTTTTTTATTTATTTTTTTATTATGGCCCTGTATGATGTCATAAAGGGCGGAATTCCTTGTATGGACACTTCTCCCGGAAGAGCACGTGCACACATCATCCAGAGCGAGAGCAAGAGCAGCCCATCAACGTGCTTCATTAGGGTTACAGAAGTCGTTGGCAGCACTGCACAGGACTTGCTCGAGAAGGATTTTACATTTTGTTTTTGACCACAAAATCAACAGTCACCAAAGAAGTGTGTTTTTGGTTGTGAGGGCGAAGATGTTCAGCCTCCCAAAGAACCCAGCATTAAGGGAATTATTTATTTTTACTCTTTAGCTCCACCCACGGCATGCCTCAAGGAGCTCAACTGTTTTCAGAGAGAAGCGGTACAGCTGTGTCTTTCTTTTATAATTCTGATAAAACTAAAGACTCTTCGGAGATATGAAGGATGTAATACTAGTCTATAGGTACTCAAGATTAACATGAGATTGGCAGAAACTGTGTGTGTTATGGGTCCTTTAAATATTCATACTGCAAATTGCAAAGCATAAAAACCTAGAATGTCAAAGAAAACAATATAGGAGTCACAATGATTCCATGTCTTGTTCATGCATGTAAAATGGCTTCATAAACATGCCTTAAGATATCGCTGCACTTCTGCACCCTATAGTGCGAGATGGCATTTGAAGGCACTTCTCATTCCTGCAGGTTTGGAATAATCCTGATGATGCAACAAGCCTGGAAACAATATATTAAGGTTTTTGTAAATCTGTGGAATAATGACTGAATGTCAATGGATGGTTGACATGGACTGTCTTCTCACTGTGTGCCTACTTTATGCACTTTTGATTGACCTTTACCATGCTTTAGTGGAGCATCTAATATGATAGTTCATACTGAAATAACATTTTATTCACTCACACATTATTGCTTTCCTCTACAAAAGAACTGAGCACAGATGTAATAAGTAACTTTTACATTTTCTGGGGGGAAAAAAAGAAACAAAAAAACGTCTCAGGTTACTTGTGTAACCATGGTTCCCTGAGTAGGGAACGAGACACTGCGTCCTCTAGGCGTCGCTATGAGGAACGCCTCGTAGTGACCCGTGTCTGAAGCATACATTGAAAAAAACACCAACTCGAGTTGGTGTTTTTTCAATGTATGCTTCAGACACGGGTTACGACGAGGCGTTCCCCATAGCGACCCCTAGAGGACACAGTTCGAAGTTCCCATGAAAGGGAACTAGTTTTTAGCATCCACTTACATGTTTTGGCTCATGCAAAATAATTATAGGGTGTTGTTTGTGGATATCAGAGCATTACAGTGCAGTTGAAAAGGTACTCTGAGTAGTTTAAGTCTCTATGATATTCTGGTCCAAGATCATCAAATCTATACAGTTTTTCTTGCCTGTTTTATCATCTGCCATGTGAAAATCCCATGTCTGATGTCTAAAGTAACAGCACACCTCTCCTCAACAAGACTGATGTGAGGTTTCATTCAATGTCATTAACAAAATTAACACATAAACAATTTGACCCATAAAAAAAAAAAAAAACAGTGGAATCAGATTCCAGTGGAAATCACTGGAATCTGATTTTATTATTTATTTATTTTTTCATTCTATGTTATTTATTTTGTCTGATAAAACATCCTTACTTGAAGACACGGTTGTAAAAGCATGTCTCAAGTATGTTATTTTCAGATCAATAAATGTTTGGCTGGTGTTCCACTCAAACGTGTGTTTTGAAATTGCACACTTTCTTCACAGCGTGTCCTAGAATGTGGCTGCAAAGCTTCCACGGCATCACATGCAGGCTCTGTCTGTTTCTACCTATTATCTATCTATTATGTTGCGTCTTGCACATTTAGCACACTTTCAAAGTGAAATATCCGGTGAGTGGCGCTAAAAACGTGTTCAGTTTTATTCGAAACATACAAACATGAGTCTAATAATGCTTTATTTCTACGCTGGTTGTTTTACGTATTGCGGCAGTATGGAAATTAAATGTCCAGTAAATGGTGCTAAAGGGTTAATGTGCTTTTTAAAATACAGTACCAGCTACACCTACTAACGATGATGTTGACAAAAGCAAATATGAGCTAAAAATAAGAAGAACCTGAAAAAATCATGTCATTTTAGCTTGCTTCTACAAGTCTTTGAGCCCTTTTTATCATGACTCATGTTTCATCAGACTCATACACGATGCTTCGCTTCAAAAGTGCAACGTGGTACCAGGTGAAGTACCAAACAAGTTTACTACAAACATCAAAATGTATTAGTTTGCAAATCATGCACTATGGTAAAAGTGTTTTGAGATCATAATATAGTTTTGTGCAAGGAACCATGCAAAAATAAATGTTTATTTATCGATAATCTGCCCCATAATCAGGGGCGGATCTAGAAAATATTTTTTTAGGGTGGCATGGGGTCTATGAGGGGTGGCAACACCAAAGCAAGCCCCCATGCATAGTTTTTGGGGATTTATGGTCTGACATACACAGTTGTGTTCACAAATATTGTATTACCATTAAGTAATCATCTATACTGTTTAAAATGAAAAATAAATAACAACATCGCAATATCCATCATGGCACCAAGTCAATACACAATATAAAAAACGTCAACAGGTTATACATGTTTCTGAGCTTGCATCACTAAAGAAGACATGTGGTTCTATTAAAATTATATAGGCTACTTAGTAATCACTTTTAATGCAAGTTTAAGAGCAACAGAAACTTTTGAATTTCCGGACATTAGAAAGAAATACAATAATATCAAAGCACTGAAGCTGGATCAGTTTTGAAAACAATGTTTGATTTTCTGTTATTGACAGAGGTGGGAATGTTTGTAATCACCCAGAACAAACTCTACAGTAGTAAAATGAAAATGATTTTTTCCCAAAAGTTCATTGCTGAATTATACATCTGTATCTGTAATTTAATTTATGTATACTGTAGTAGACATTGAGCTGCAAAAATAATTCCCGAATCCTAGTAAGAGTTTTTTTTTTTTTTTGTTACAGTGTTACTGATCTCAGTGTTCACTGCGGGAAAGTCATCTGTGTATTTGCATTGTGTGTAAGAATTTACAGTTTTTTTCAATTGCTTACACACAAAATATTTACTTGTCACACAATTTCTGAAACCTGACACTCAAACACCAGAACCACACACCAAATCTGCAAAACCATACACTAATTCTCGGCATTTGACTCCGTTTTCAATTTCATAAAACACTTTTTGCAGTAGATGAAAAGCACTAGAAAAGTTCAAATACCAAAGAATTGTATGTACTCTGCACATTTGGCCAAATTTCATTACAGTATACAGTACTATAGCAGTTTCTTAGTCTCCTGACACAAGGCTAGTTATATCTCTAGGCAGTCATTTCTCAGTTCTGCAAAAATGCAGTACACATAAAAAATGGTTACAGAAAAAAATTGACAGTCACACGCTTGAAGGTGTACAACATGTGCTACAGTTTACTGTACATGTAGAATAGTGAAATTTCCATTATTTAATGTACTGGTACTGTACTGTAATTATACTGTATGTGTAAGTATAAAACCCCTGTGGATGATTGGCTCAGCTCTCTCCTCTCTCCTTTGTTAGCATGCAGATATTCTGATTGGTGTGTCATCAGTTTTGCTACCTATTGTTTAACTTACTCATTGTTAAACTTTTTGAGAAGTGTCTTTGTTTTGAAAACTGAATTAATAGTTTGGGGGAAAAAGTGCCAACTAAAATATTATAGCCGGTATATTATATAATCGGTTATAGCCTAAACAATCGAGAAAACTGCCTTCTTACCTAACTCTGCTATTAGTTTCCGTGATCGGTATCTTCTTATTGATTTCATGTTATTGTTACGGCTTATATAGATGATGAAAGTGGAGCGAGCGGTCGGAGAATCGGATCACCAAACAATTGCGTGATGAATCTCAGACATATCCGGACGGGATTAGATTTCTCAGAGGACTTCTGAGTTACCTGAAAAGCGGTAATTATCTGATTCACGAACAAATGTAAAAAGAAAAATCGTTAGTGAAATGGGCCGCGCTTTGTGGTTTTGACTAAAAAAGATCCGGTTCATAAGAGTAATTTGTTAATCAAGCCGACTACACTGGCACGCTGCGTGCGTGTGCAACCATCGTGCGAAGTTTATTAAAAGACTTGTTTTTGCCATTATTTTGCGTAACTCTGTCACCGCCGCGGCTGAAAAGTAGCACATGAAACACTGCTTACATTTATATTTTATTCTGTGATAATTCTGGGGTGGCAGGTGGGGTGGCACAGCTTTTCTTAGGGTGGCAATTGCCACCCTGGTAGATCCGCCCCTGCCCATAATCATAATAAATAAACATTGTTGGTGTTTAACTATGTCTAGCATTCATTTTAGCTGCTTACTGCAGTGAACTGCAAGTATAGGTAAGTTTCTGGCATGTTTTTCCATATTGTAACACTTTTTGCAACAAACACTCCCAGGCTAATACATTACAGCTTGCTGCTTAAGATTGTTAAAGACTGTTAAATCTATTCATTTACTTAAAAAGGTAATGTATTTGTGATCTATATAAAATTCATATTTTCTGAATAAAACAGGAGTGATTTTTGGCCATGAAAAACTCTGTCACTCATTTTATCAACTCCAATATGACAATAACAGACAACTAAAGTATAAGAATATACTGTTTTCCACTCTCTTTAGGCTCCCCAGGCTTTATTGGCAAATCCAATGTCACTGGATTTTGAAGTGAGAATCAATTTCTACAAAATATTATTAGATTAGAAAATGCATTCCCTTTAGTGTGGCGGTTAAAACATATTTCCTCATAAATATAAAAATGCAAGCATTTTAGCTGTTCATAGCTCATAGAAAAAGGTTTCAAACAAACCTCTAGGGGCCTTTTGTTTTCTGTCCGTGTCCTCTTGATAAACTCAGCTACCAGTCAGACAGCAGAAATCTGACAGGTGCCCCTTGTCATCCTGTCTCGCACCATCTAGTTCGACGTACATTGAAGGAACTCCAGAAGCTGTCCTTTGCCCTTTAACAGTGCACACTTTTTAAAAGTATCAAAAATTGTCAAGCAAACCGTGAAGCATCTGGTTGGCAGAAAGTGAATCTGTTAAAGCAGCAGTGGAGGTCAAACACATGAAGATTTAATCAGAAGTTAGTCTGCTTTCAGTTCCTCCAGAATGTCTGCATATAAATACCAATTTAATTTGCATTTATCAATTTTCAAGATGAATTTATCTAAATCCATACAGCTAAACACACACACACACACACACACACACACACACTGTCTGGTGCACTATCCTTGTAGGGACACCCCATAGGTGTAATGGTTTTTATACTGTACAAACTGTATTTTCTATCGCCCTACACCAACCCTCACCTAAACCTACCCCTCCCAGAAAACTTTCTGCATTTTTACGGTCTGAAAAAAACTCATTCTGTACGATTTATAAGCTTTTGTACCCATGGGCACCTCAATTTAGGTCCCCACAGAGACACAAGTCTCCATGAGTTGGTGTGCATTCAGGTTTAAGTCCCCACCAGTATAGAAAAACCTGTACACACACACACACACACACACACACACACACAATAATAATAATTGGATTGATAGGAAACAATCATTTTCAGATGGGTCACAAATAAAAATACAATGATTAACCACAAGACACTACAGTACCTCCATCAAAGTGCTTCATTTCAATATTATAGTCAATTCTAATGCACTTTCAATGCAAATGATTCCATATATGAAGAATAACACCATTCAGATCACTAACTGTTTCTAAATGCATTGTGCTCTTAACAAAATGCAGCAGAGCAGAAGCTTTTGTAGCGTTTTGCCTTTAATAGGACGCACAGAATAAGATCAACTCAACCACTGAACCATATTGTCTCATCAAAGAAGACATCAAGCCATGACAGTGAGCGGATTAAAATGAAAACAGAGTGAGCTAAACATCTTAGATTATTTAATAGAATCACTGACATCAGACGGAATCAGTAATGTCAGTCTGAACAGAGGGAAAACGGAGCTACTGAGTAATTGGTCTGCAGGCAACATTACAGGCCTCCAAATGCACATTTTAAGCGAGTCAGGCTTCAGGTGAATATATAAAAGAAGAAAATTACATAGTAATAGCATGAGAAGACCTGATTGGCAGGGATATACGAATGAACTGTCAGTGATGGAAGAATCGCATCTCAAGAAGCAGATTCATTTATTTACGCCCCTGAGGAATACTGCTATTTGCCTGTCTCGCATCTTCTTTTGAACTAATGCGCTGACTGTAATTTCACATTCTACTTTTGCTCAGCTCTTCCGTTTAATTAATTGCTTGTGTCACATAAAACATACGTTCTTCTTTAACATCTTCTTTTAAAGATAAGCTGGAGTTTGGAGTGTAATGACATCTGTTGTCAGTTTACATTTCCTTTACTGCCACATTGGCCTTTCTGCTATATGGATAATGTTACTATATTTAGCCTACTTGTTTGTTCAGGATAAGTTGTTACTATTTATTCTAGACAAGTGGAGTACACTAGAGTAACTGGACAGCATTATATCATGCTATGAAACATTTAATATTTACATGCATTCATTTAGCTAATGCTTTTATCTGAAGCGACTTACAATGAGGAGTGCAACAAAGCGATTCATCCTCAAGAGGCAGAAACATGAGAAGGGCTGTAATATAAGGTAGCAAAATGGTTCAGACAAAAATCTAAACAAAAAAGAGAAATACATAGTGAAAGTAAATGTAATCACATTTTTAAACTGTACTTGATATTTGTATTTATCTTAAAAATAAAATTAAAAAAAATGTATTCAATAAGAAATGATATATTAAATTACCATATGAACTGATTCAAACCAAAATGTAAGATTATTCATAAGATGAATAGCTTTGCTTTACATAGCCCTTGGGTTAATGACTGCATTTAACAAAATGAATAGTTCAGACTCTAAAGACACATTTTAATAAAAAAATACATATATGAAATATGAAAAGTATTTATTTAATTTTATCATGGTGCCATAGTGTCGACATTTGCTCAATAATATAACTTTTAAATGTAAAATGTGCATTATATTACAATTATTTCATTGTATATGCATACTGTTGTTCAAAAGTCATTCAGTAATATAATATTTAAAAACAAAATGTGCATTGTAATATTGCAATTATTTATTTTTATCACAGTGCCATCCAAAATATATTCAATAATATATTTTTTAAAAATAAAATGTGCATTAAAATAATACAACTATTTATTTAATTTTGTCATAGTGCTGTTCAAAAGTCCATATTGAAAACCTGTAATTAAAATAACTTTAAACCTGAAAATATAACATTTTTGGATTTTGAATCAGATTTTGAAACAAATAAATGCTATGATTTAAAATAAAAAGGTAGTAACCACAATTAATAATATGAAATAAAATGTTTGCTTCCATTAAAGCACACAATATGTTATTGGATTATAAAATACAAAAAAAAAAATTATTTTAAAATAAAATGATTTGAAATAGAAACATTTTCAGTAGAGGTGTCAGACTTTTGGGGAGCCAGCAAAAACAAAATATTTCAAGACAGAGGAAACTGAACATCCACATCAGTAAGATAACGTGTATTGTAATACATTTACATATCAAAGAGCTTTTATATGCTCTTCAAGGCCCATGAAACAGCATGCACATTACGCCCACACGAGATGCACTTTAACTTTTGGTGTGCATAATTAAGGCCAAGAATCAAAACACATGCTTAATGCATATGCCATTTCCTAGACCACTGTACAGTAAAACAAACAGTGTTCTATTAACAGTAACTTTCCACAGGCAGAAATAAAGGACAAATAAACACCATCAGTGTTTGTAGTTATGGCAACATCTAAAAATGAATGCATGCAAAAACGTCCTTTGTCAATAAACTTTTCATTTGTCAAAAAAAACAAAAAAACATGGATTGCAAAAACTAAAACTACTTAAGGAAATAATACATAAATTAATTAAAATTAGCTGACAATAAATTAATTCATTTTAAAATAAATATTAAAATACATTTTTAAATAATAATAATTTTCAATGAAAAACATCCTAAATCAAGATACTTAAGCAACGCTAGAGCCCTGCATTTCAGCGACTTTTTTACGCCCCTCGGGCCGGGCTTTGGGCCAATTTTCACGTCATAGTTCAGACGCGGCCTCGGGCCTGTTTTAGACTTCTCCATATTTTTATATTTTAGACAGAGTGGACGACCACTTTAGGCTAGCTGAGATGAGCAACACAAACACGGTGGTCACCGAACGGTAAGCAATTTTGCTTATATAATTAGTTTGTGTTGTTTGCCGGTCTGCCCTTGGTGGTAAGGACACTTAAAATCTGCTCTTCCAGAATTAGAAAAAAACAAGAAAGAGGTTTTTATTCCAGAAGAAATAACTGCATGCACAGATTTGGTTTACTGTTAGGAAGGCCTTGATAGGTGACCTAAATTGAAACTAGATGGTGTAGGTAGAAATACATTGCATGCAATGGTCTGTGTTTATTGTAGTCGGGACCTAAAAGGACAGCAACAATGAAGCAGATATAGTAAAGGAAAGCGCACAAGTCCTACGGATACCGCTTTGAGAAAGAAAAAGGTGTAAGGAGGCTCAAAGGGCTGCACAGGTAGGCAAAAATCCCTGCTCTGCGCTGATTTTTTACTGAGTTGAGGGAGATTGCGCACCCCTCCTGGCAGAGTGTGGACGCAGCTCTTGCCACACCCGAGAGGGATGAATGAATGATTAGCCCTGTATAAATAAAGGGAAAAAATATGAATGAATTAGCCCTATAAATAAAGGGAAAAAGAATGAAAACATGAGCCTGGTTAAAATAGTTAAATTAAAATTGGATTGTAATATTATAGGAAAAAGTATGGCAGCCACTCCGGTGGAAATATTAGGATTAAAATATCCACTGTGTAAAGAGTTAATAAACAAGATATCAAACAAATGGCAGAAGAGAACAAAAAATCTGGAGACAAAGTGGCCACAGGAGGGGACATTTGAGGTAACATTGTGTGAGGAAATGGAAACTCTGATAAAAAAGAAAATTAAAGAATCAGGAAAAAAGATACAAGAGGTAAATAGATTCGAAGGAGGGAGAAGTAAGTTGTTTGATGGCAGGCACTGCGTGCGGAATACCCGATCAGACTGGACCCTAAATCATTAAAGGGAAAAGAGCTGGGGGACACAGAAAATCCAACCACATATGTCCAGAGACTGAAAAGGTGGAAACAAGAGACTGAAGGGAATCCAGAAGGAGACCCATTAATGGCAACATTGTTTAGACATGCTGTGATTGATGCCATGCCGCCAGCCGTAAAGAGCAGGCTGGAGGATGTGGTCGGTTTAAACTCTAAAACGCACAAAGAGTTTTGTGACCATGTGTCTCATGCCGTGGAACAATACAGAAAAAATGAGCAAAAGCTCAAGAGCCAAGAGAAAGAGCTACAGCGAAAACTAACTCAATTATAGCTTGAAGAACTGACAAACAAAAATAAGAAAAAGATTCAAGCTTCAATAAAGAAAGAAGAAGCAGAACAAATGAAAATGATGTCTCCAGTAAATGCTCCACAACCAATTATTCTGTCAAGCCCACCTACAGCAGTCCCTCCAAACACACACCCGATCCCAGTACCTATAATTAATGTTTATACTCAACAGCCAGGACCAATGGGATAGAAAAAAAAACAATACAGAGAGGCCAGAGAGGAAGAGGCAAACCTTTTACTGGTCCTCCAGGTGTGTGCTGGGCATGTGGACAGCCCGGACATAATAAAAATGACTGTCCCACCTATCCATGGCAACAGTACCCACAGGGTGGAAGGGGGGAGAGCTGGCAACAGCCTAACTGAGGTACTTCACAGGGCCCAGTTAACCCTTGGGGAGGTCCCAATCCAGGCTATTAGGGGTGCCCAGAGAATCCTACAGGGGAGAGTCAGCTTCCAATTTTAACAACTAAAGCTGATCAAGAGCCTATTATGCAAATTAAGATAGAAGGAAAAACCACACCCATGATGCTAGACACAGGTGCTGTCTATACCTGTTTAAATTTAAATATGCCTCACATCTCCCCTTGTCTGGAAAATTCGCAAAGACAATAGGATTCTCTGGAAAAATGCAATTAATTCCAATGACAGCTCCAGTGTGTCTACAAACCAAAAATCAAAGTATAACAATGCCCATTCTGGTATCAAATCAGACTCCTATCAATTTGTTAGGAAGAAATGCATTAAGTAAATTGGGGCTACAAATTTGGTTAGCTGATCAAGAGCCTATTATGCAAATTAAGATAGAAGGAAAAACCACACCCATGGTGCTAGACACAGGTGCTGTCTATACCTGTTTAAATTTAAATATGCCTCACATCTCCCCTTGTCTGGAACATTTGCAAAGACAATAGGATTCTCTGGAAAAATGCAATTAATTCCAATGACAGCTCCAGTGTGTCTACAAGCTACAAATTTGGTGTTCTCCAGAAGGAATATATATCGATGCAATAGGAACAGAAACACAAATGGTGGTTGAAGAGCCAAAAGCTAATGTCTATTGGATAGGACAGGGAGAACAAGATGTGAGACAGACAGTCAGTAAGTGGGGAAAGTTTATAGAAGCACAAATTCCTGAAGCACAGCTACCAAAATCAGAATTTCATTGCACAATGAAATATGATCCAGAGAGAGATGGAAAAATAGAACAAAAATGGCAGGAAGAAACAAAGGGACAGCAAATTGAGATGGTCTCCCAGTACATATGTAGTACTTATCGAACCTCAACCTCAATTAGAGGATATAATTCGAATTCAACAACAAGTAGGCCCCTATGAACAATCAATGTGGCACCAAAGTGGAGCTAAAAAAGACTCACAAGAGATCTGGTGTACACAGAGGTCCCTACAAAGGACCGCCTCTAGAGCAATTACAAATGGAACTTTGCTCATATATGAAGAAATTAACTGCCATACATAAAGCTATATATTTACAGGAAAAAAGAAAAGAACCCAGAGAGGAAACAGAGACTGCATGTCCAGTTGTTCCGGGTGTCCAAGTATATCTGAGGGTATTCCAGAGAAAATGGAATGAGCCCAGGAGAGAGGGACCCTACAAAGTGGTGAAAGCTACTCCAACAGCAGTGCAAGTGGAGGGAAGCACAACCTGGTATCATCTAAACCACTGTACTAGAGTTCCCACGGAAAAGACGGAAAGGAAAGAAAAGTCCTGATGCTCCAAAACCAGAGTGATGCTGCATCATTTAGTCATTGGTAATAAAACAGAGTGACTTATTTAGTCACTAGGTAGTGTTAACTAATACAATTGAATTATGAAGTAGCACTCTGGGTAAAAATAATAAGCAAAGGGGGGAATGTCGAATATTTTTATTAATCAAAGTATGAATTAATCAAGTATAATCAAGGAGAATCTAGCCATTTATATATCCAGTTATTCTTCCATTAAAATCACATATGCCTGTGTGTGAAGTGTCTGCGTGGCTAAAGTGTGCAGATCCTCAGATTGGAAACATCTGGAAAAATAAATGGGGCTTCTTTCTTTAGGATCTTTTACTTCCTTCCTAGTCAAGTGAGGGGGGAGACGTTTGGTCCTGATGCTCCAAAACCAGAGTGATGCTGCATCATTTAGTCATTGGTAATAAAACAGAGTGACTTATTTAGTCACTAGGTAGTGTTAACTAATACAATTGAATTATGAAGTAGCACTCTGGGTAAAAATAATAAGCAAAGGGGGGAATGTCGAATATTTTTATTAATCAAAGTATGAATTAATCAAGTATAATCAAGGAGAATCTAGCCATTTATATATCCAGTTATTCTTCCATTAAAATCACATATGCCTGTGTGTGAAGTGTCTGCGTGGCTAAAGTGTGCAGATCCTCAGATTGGAAACATCTGGAAAAATAAATGGGGCTTCTTTCTTTACCATAACAAGACTTGGGGGCCCCTTCTCTCTGGGGAGAAGTCGAGTTGTATGCACAAAGGAACCATTCTATGTATGGGAAACGCCTTAAAAGAAAAATGTATAAAAAGAAGACAAGATTACCATTCTGGAGATTTTTCTCTGCAGAGAACTTCTCCGCTTTATTCTCATTGTAATAAAGTGTATCTTCTGGCATCAAAACTCAAGACTGAGTGTGGTTCCTCAGATTAGCGAAAGACGACACGACAAAGGCTAAATTGATCAAACATACAGTAGGCTAACTGTCTGCCGCTGGCCGCTTGGTCTTACTTTAAAAAAACTAAAACTTATATTTAGCAAACAAAAAATGCTCCAAACGTTTTTTTTTTTTAATTAACTTCATAAAAAAACAAAACGAAATATAATCACTTTGCTATTACATACAAAACAATCAAGTATAATCAAGGAGAATCTAGCCATTTATATATCCAGTTATTCTTCCATTAAAATCACATATGCCTGTGTGTGAAGTGTCTGCGTGGCTAAAGTGTGCAGATCCTCAGATTGGAAACATCTGGAAAAATAAATGGGGCTTCTTTCTTTACCATAACAAGACTTGGGGGCCCCTTCTCTCTGGGGAGAAGTCGAGTTGTATGCACAAAGGAACCATTCTATGTATGGGAAACGCCTTAAAAGAAAAATGTATAAAAAGAAGACAAGATTACCATTCTGGAGATTTTTCTCTGCAGAGAACTTCTCCGCTTTATTCTCATTGTAATAAAGTGTATCTTCTGGCATCAAAACTCAAGACTGAGTGTGGTTCCTCAGATTAGCGAAAGACGACACGACAAAGGCTAAATTGATCAAACATACAGTAGGCTAACTGTCTGCCGCTGGCCGCTTGGTCTTACTTTAAAAAAACTAAAACTTATATTTAGCAAACAAAAAATGCTCCAAACGTTTTTTTTTTTTAATTAACTTCATAAAAAAACAAAACGAAATATAATCACTTTGCTATTACATACAAAACTTAACTATTTTAATAGCTGAAATAGTAGTATAAGCTGTTTTGGGAGAAGGGGAAAAAAAGACGGGGTCGGGTTCGGGCCGGTAATTCTGATAAGCTGTCTGACACGGGCCGGGCTAGGGCCCGAGCGTCTCGGGCCAGGGCCGGGCTAGGGCATAAATTTGAGGCCCGTGCAGGGCTCTAAGCAACGCTGCATATAAGTTTAAATATCACTTTGCTATTACATACAAAACTGAACTATTTTAATAGCTGAAATAGTAGTATAAGCTGTTTTGGGAGAAGGGGAAAAAAAGACGGGGTCGGGTTCGGGCCGGTAATTCTGATAAGCTGTCTGACACGGTGTCTTAAATACTCACGGCACCGTATCGCCATACGCATTGGCAGTAGCAAGTTCCTGTACTTGCTTGCAGCAATAATCTACAACTTCAGCAATAACCAACAGCAGCAGCAGCGTAGCAGATCTATTCCGCTGTGGGATTACAAATTTAAGAATATGTGTTGGTCTGTCAGGATGTAGGATCAGCAGATCTATCACATGAAAAATTAAGGTGAAGTACATTGTATTTAGCATTTAAGGTAAATAGGATGGCATCAGACAAATGATTCACTCAAGCAAGGTTAGCAGCAAGAAATTCCTGCCAGTTCCTCTCTGCTCTCCTCCTCTTCATTGTAAGTCAAATGAGCCTGATTACTGAGTCTCACCTTTTGTCTGTAATGGCTCTTGGTGCCTCTGCCCTATACTTTGAATAGTTATGCTAAATGGATTAGGACTGGTGGAATGCGGCTTACTATAGCTAATTACTTCATTCACATGCTATGTTTAAGGTTGTCTCCCAGATACTTTGTCTCCATTCCTAAGCACTGCCCCCTAAATGTATATAAACTATAATGTCTCACTGCCTTAGTTAGACTTTTGATGACTGCAGCGCCACGCAGCGCATTCTCAATAAAGAGTCCTGCTGAAGATAACCAAGAGTCTCCTGGTCTTCGCTTCTGAGTTTCCAACAGTTTTGGTGCCATGACCCGGAAAGAGCTTCTCGCCAGACATCGTTCCAGACTGAATTCCAGAAACTTTTTTCAGCACAACAACGATTTTGTGAGTGTTACTCTATCCAAAGAACTACTACAGACCAGTACATATGGTTATCCTCTGCGCTGTCAGAAAAGTGTTAACAAACAGCTGCAGGGTTTGTTTAACAGACTAGTTATCCTCTGCTTTGCCAGGGAAGAAGGTTCATCCTCTGTTCAGGCAGGGAAGGTTAACAGCAGTTACAGTGTGTGTTAACATATTGGTTATCCTCTGCTTTGCCAGGGAAGATTGAATACATTATGACGTGTATTAACTAGCTTATCCTCTGCTTTGTCAGAAAGGCTATTGTTGTATAACAATACTGCTTTGCCAGGGAAAGTTAACAGTTTTTATGTGTTAACAAGGGTATCCTCTGCTTGCCACGGAAGTTTTAGAAGTGTCCTGCTGTGTCAGACAAAACATTACAACATGTTTAGAAGGAATTCTAGGCTGATTCCAACAACTGAGAAAGGTGGACTAGCTATCCCTTTATGGACAGACAGTCTATTCAAATCATTGTTAGGAGAGCACATGGACTCAATTGTGACAGAGTCAGTTAGATTGGATTTGACAAATAAATTTGGTATTGATCCAGAAAATGTATGGTCAATTGAAGAATGCAAAAGGGTACTTGGGGCATGTATCAGAAAGAAAAACATTAAAGGCATTATCTGCTGCCACAGAGAATTTACCTTATCCTTAGCACAAGTACAGGTGCAGTGTATCTCTAAATTAACAGAACACAACAAACAACTACAAACTAGAGTGTCCAGTCTCACTAAAAAGGTGGGCCATAACAAGGCCTCAACCAAAAAGGATTCAAAAGACAACAGTCAGATGAAAGTTATCCTGATTTACATTCTGCATGTAGACAAGAGGACAATGGCAATACTGGAAGGATGGAGAACGATGTAAATGTAGCTGAAGTATGTGGAGCGAGACAAAAGGCTCAGAGTAGGGCAGAAGGGGTTGTCACTGTTCCATCTGCAACCCCCATACTGCAGATCCAAGCGGTCAGTACAACCTTAAGCCCTGAAGCCATAGAACGACTTGCTGAGAGTTTGCCATCAGTGCACAGAATGTTTTTCTCAATTCAGGAGAGAGTTGTCTAAGAAGATGCGCCTCTATGATATGTCTCTAGCTGAAGTCACCCAGCTAATATCCCAACTTTTGACAGAGTCCGAATTCAGTGATTTTGAAAGTGCTGTAAATAATTCTGAGTTTCAACATGCTAGTAAAGATGAATTGAGAGAGGGAGTTCTGAGAGAGTTAAAGAACATTGTTGGACCAAAAGTGGATTGGTCAAAGGTCACTAGTTGTGTACAGAAGAAGGATGAAACTGTAAGTGAATACACTGAAAGGTTTTGTCAGTCAGCTGCAGCATACAGTGGAATAGCTGACACTCCAGAGAAGGTACTGGATCATAAAGGACCACTAGTTCGAGCATGGTTTGATGGCCTTTTATCAGAGTACAGATCTGCTTTGCCGTTCTTAGATCTAACATGGTCCACTGGAAGCTTGCAAAACAATTTGTACAGGTTAGCTACTTGGGAAAGAGACTCTGATGTTAAAGCCGGAGTAAAGATTGCAGCATCCTTTCAGGTCAACAGAGAGAACCAACAGAAACGTAAAAGTCCTAAGAGGGAAGGCAGTTGTCATTACTTTGGTAAACCTGGACACTGGATGAAAGAGTGTAGGAAAAGCAAGAAGACATTAGGAGAAATGAACAGCTTTACTCAGCTCCTACTCAGTCTACTTACTACTTTGAAGCAGCCCCTCCCCACTTCACCGAACTGTTGGAGCAGCTTGCTCAGGTGTTAACTGTTAGGGCTGTGAGTGCTTAATTTCCCCAGTAATGTACAACACAAATCAAACATTCTTTATAAATAAAACTACAGGAAGGTGACTGTCACTTCCTTCCATTGAGAGAACGCTAGTTAAGCACACTCACAGCCTTCAAAGCTATACTACAGCACACTCCAGTCACTCACCTATCCTCTTTGGGTTATGATGTTTGCTATGACTGATGTTCCATTAGAGGATGGAGATGTCGCACAGTAAAGTTTGCACACCAACTGCAGGAACAGACTAGGACACACACAGACCAGTGAGGAGCCCAGGGAAGAATCAAAGTGCAACAGGCCTCGGGGGCCAACCCTTTGGTGAAGACTTCCTCATAGGTTTCCCCTATCAGTAGTTTTATCCCCACCTCACTGGTCCATAGGTGTCAAATTACTTAAAACTAGATTGAGAAAAACACTATACGATCACCAGATTTAAAACCAATATACGATCAACAAGAAGTCTAAAAATGTCTATGCATGAATACTGCTGGTCTGCTGTTTCTTTGTTGTCTTGTGTTGCAGGTATGTGTACATGCCATGTCATCTTCATAAGTGGAACCTGGTGTAAAGCATCACCTCAGACATTCATGAACAAGCTTCATGAGCACAAAGAGTCATCTGAGTGAATCTACATGGGAAATGGACTACAGAAAACAGACTTCACAGCTATTCAGGTGCCATGGACTTCAGGACTTCCACTCTTATGCTACAGTGCCTTGCGAAAGTATTCATACCCATTCATTTTTTTCACGTTTTGTTATGTTGCTGTCTTATGTTAAGCTGCTTTAAATTAGCTTTTTTCCACATCAATCTACACTCCATACACCATATTGACAATGCAAAAACAAAATTGTCACAACTTCGTAAATTAATTAAAAATAAAAAACTGAAATTAGTACATTGCATAAGTATTCTAAATATATATAAGTATAAATAAATATTTAGCTGAAGCACCTTTACAATCTCAAGTCTTTTTTGTTTGATGCGACAAATTTTGCTCATCAGCATTTGGCAATTATCTGCTATTCTTCTCCTCACCTCTTCACCTCTCAAGCTCTGTCAGGTTGGATGGGGGCAGACACACATTTTCAGGTTTCTCCAGAAATATTTGATTGGGTTCAAGCTCAGGCTGTGGCTGGGCCACTCAAGGACATTCACAGAGTTGTCTATAAGTCACTCTGGCTGTGTGTTTAGGTTCATTGTCCTTTTGGAAGGTGAACCTTCTGCCCAGTTTGAGGTTCTGAATGCACTGGACTGGGTTTTCATTAAGGCTATCTCAATATTTTGCTGCACTGAGCTTTTCTTCTACTCTGACAAGTTCTTATGTGAGATAGTGAGATGTTATTTCTCACAGTCTGAGGGTCCTTTAGTTGCTTTTTTTGCAATTTCTAAGTGTGTTTTCATGTGTCTTCACTGAGGAGAGGATTGAGTTTGGCCACACCGCCATAAAGCCCAGATTGGTGAAGTGTTGTGGTGATGTTTGTCCTTCTGTAGATTTCTCCAATCTGCATATATGATCATGGAGCTCAACTAGAGTGACTGTCAGGTTCTTGGTCACCACTCTAACCAAAGCCCTTCTCCATCGATTGCACAGTTTGGCCAGGAGACCAGCTCTAGGAAGAGTCCTGCTTGTTTCAAACGTCTTCCATTAAGGGTAACAGAGACTACATCCTTCTGCGAACCTTCAATGAAGCAGAATTTTGCAGATGTGTGGCTTGATGCAATCCTGTTTCTGAGCTCTACAGGCAGTTCTTTGACCTCAGGGCTTGGTTTTTGCTCTGATATGCATTATCAGCTGTTAGACCTTTTATTAAGACGTGTGTGCCTTTCCAAATCATACCCATTCAATTGAATTTGCCACAGGTTAACTTCACTTGAAGTGTAGTAACATCTACAGGCAGTTCTTTTGACCTCAGGGCTTGGTTTTTGCTCTGATATGCATTATCAGCTGTTAGACCTTTTATTAAGATGTGTGTGCCAAATCATACCCATTCAATTGAATTTGCCACAGGTTAACTTCACTTGAAGTGTAGTAACATCTACAAGCAATATGAATGCTCCTGAGCTAAATTACAACTGTCCCAGATATGTAAACATGTTTTTTGCTGAGAGTTTGCCATCAGTGTATGGAGTATGGATTAATGTGAAAAAAAAAGTAATTTAAAGCAGCTTAACATAAGGCAGCAACATAACGTGAAAAAAATGAACATGTACATGGTTTTCTGTGTCATCATGTAGTTTGTACAACATGATACCATCCATGCCGTATGTGTCAACAGTTAGGGTTCTAAAAAGAACTATTAGACTTAAGTAAATCTAGTACAAGACACATAATAAGTTATATATGCCTGTAACTTTTTCAAGTTACATGAATGGAAGATGGGGCTTATGTTAACAAACATAGGCTATAGAATGGACTTATGGAGGTTTAAATTTGTATTATTTGAGAGTTATTAGAACTCTCAAAGGGGGGATTGTGGGATTACAAATTTAAGAATCTGGTTTAGATCTGCTGATCCTAAATCCTGACAGACCATCACATGAAAAATTAAGGTGAAGTACATTGTATTTAGCATTTAAGGTAAATAGGATGGCATCAGACAAATTATTCACTCAAGCAAAGTTAGTAGCAAGAAGTTCCTGCCAGTTCCTCTCTGCTCTCCTCCTCTTCATTGTAAGACAAATGAGCCTGATTACTGAGTCTCTCACCTTTTGTCTGTAATGGCTTTTGGTGCCTCTGCCCTAGACTTTGAATAGTTATGCTAAATGGATTAGGACTGGTGAAATGCAGCAGGTTACTATACCTGAATACTTCATTTATATGCTGTGTTTAAGGTTGTCTCCCAGATGCTTTGTTTCTATTCCTAAGCACTGCCCCCTAAATGTATATAAACTACAATGTATCACTGCCTTAGTTAGACTTTTGATGACTGCAGCACATTCTCAATAAAGAGTCCTGCTAAAGATAACCAAGAGTCTCCTGGTCTTCGCTTCTGAGTTTCCAAAACCACCAAAGCCAAATACATTAACATTGTCACATTCATCACCATGCTAAAATCTTCAGAGAGTTGTCATGATTGAATTACGTTTTTGTAGATTGTATCTTGAACATAAATTTATTTTTCTTGTTTGCTTGTTTATACGCAATAAATAAATAAATAAATACATAAAGCAGCCAGTGTATAAAGACAAAATACACTCCTATTAAAGATACATTAATTGAAAACGTCTTAAAGTGAAAAGTGACGTGTCATGTAGCCAGGTATGGTGTCCCGTATTTAGAATTTGTGCTCTGCATTTAACCTATCCACGTGCACACACACACACACAGCAGTGAGTAGTGAACACACACCCAGAACAGTGGTTAGCCATTTTTGCTGCGGCACCTGGGGAACAATTGAGGTTTCGGTGCCTTGCTCAAGGGCACCTCAGTCGTGGGTATTGAAGGTGGAAGCTGTTCATTCACTCCACCCACCTACATTTCCTGCCAGTACTAAGAACCCACAACCTTCAGGTTACAAGGCCGACTCGCTAACCATTAGGCCACAACTGCCTACAGAATATCTTATGTTGTCTTGCTGTTAAAATAAACTAATGTTTAAACTTTAGTGTCAAGGATTTTTGCTTAGCAACGGAAAAATAAGACAAAAATTAGTTTTGCAACTTGGCTACCAACATAATTTAGCCTGAAAAGGTATTCTGGTCTAAGCCAATCTTTTTAACAGGATGTAGTTTATAATAATACGACTATTTTTCTCTTTCTCCATCTAGTACACTGTGTGCGACTTCAATATGTCTGTCTTTTTGAATGGCTAGATCAGGGATGGGCCACTTCGTTCTTTGGGGGCCACTGTCCTGCATAGTTTAGCTCCAACAGTTTAGCTCCAACCCTAATCAACCCCCCCTGCCTGTAGCTTTCTAGTGATCTTGAAGACATTTATTAGCTTGTTCAGGTGTGTTTGATTAGGGTTGGAGCTGAACTCTGCAGGACAGTGGCCCTCCAGGACCGAAATTGCCCATTCCTGGGCTAGATAAAGTTCAGAAGCAAGAGATAGATCTTGTGGTATCCTGAGATATATTTTAAAATTCATGTATGCATAACCTGAAACTGCACATGCACAACTTAGGTGTTAGGATTTAGTTTGAGTTCTTCAGTTTGAAGTTTGTGGATCCTCTCAGAGGAAAGAATAATATCTGCTTTCATTTGGGATCAGTGTAGAGGCAAGTTGTGGTCCGGGCGCTGCTGCTTCATTTCTATTAACTAGGGCTGCACGATTAATTGAAATCAAATCGCAATCGCGATTAGGCAAAAGCTGTGATTGTCATGCGCATCTTATCAGGGAAGCACAGTTCTGTGATCAGTAGTAAATCTTCAGCTGAAGGCCAAAGGGCGCTCTCGCGCGGAAACTCAAAATATGCCCCACTATGAAATAAGTTGCGTGCCTTATTTTGTGTAAGAAGCCACATCATCTCACAGAAGGATTTATTTCAAACACTCAACTGACGTTATGAAGTGAGTTGGGATTAAAAACATGTTATTAAATGTGGTATTTTCACATTCTTTCAGAATGTGCAGCATTTACTACACAGAGCCGTAGTTCACTGAGAAGCTACGTAGACAGTTTTCATAATCGCAGAACGATTTCATAATCGCGCGATTAAATCTGTCTGCGATTATGAGCGCGGTTTTGTGTAACCTAGCAACCACCCAAGACAGACTAGCAGCCACATAGCAACACCCTAGCAACCACCCACAACAGCCTACACTTAAGGGGAGACACTGCAAAAACACTATTTTTTCATGCACCTGTCAATTGTGAGATTTTGGGCTTTTTGGCTTTTCATAAAGTGTTGATAAAGACTAGTGGAAAGAAAACATCCAAAACACACTGTTAATTGTTTATTTTATATCACTTTATATATTTGTGTCAGTAGATTTCAATTACAATAAATATTTTTAAAGGCCGTTTTCTCAAAATTAGTTTTTTCTCCTACACTGAGCCATAAATCTCCACTTCAGTAGCACATACACACACCAAACTTTACATTTTTATTCCTGTCTATATTCTGCAGGTTTTTACAGAGGGATTTGTTCATATATAATTTGCTTGATTATATACAACATTTTATTCCCCCAAAACATTTGAAAATATATTGTTTTATGGCTGTATTAACACTCCAAAGAGAAAGGAAAACTTGAAATCGCATCATATGACCCCTTTAAATAATGTGTCATTTGCATATTTAAACACAACATTTTAGAAAACTTGTAATACAATTTTTTTTTTGCAATTATCAATGTAATCAATCAACTGGGTAGGTAAGGTGATAACTATTAGTTAATATTTGTACCCTATTCACCTGCAGTGTCTCGCCTTAAACAAAAAAAAAGGTTAAACTTTGGCAAGTGAAGGATTACACATATTTGTGATTGCAAGCACCTAGCAAACACATATAGCAACACACTAGCAACCACCCACAACAGCCTACACTGAAAAAAAATATATAATCACACACATTTGCGATTACAATTACTTAGCAACCACCCTGAACACCTTAGCAACCCCTTAGCAACCACCCACATCAGCCTACACTGAAGAAAAAAAAAAAGTTTTTACTTATTAAAATTTGGTACGTTATTAATCCCACACAACTGTGAGTTCAACCACCCAAGACACCCTGGCAAACACCCACAACAGCTCACGTTGGGGAAAAAAAGAGTGTTTTCACTCAATAATTCCTAATAAATTCCACCATTAATTGCAAATAATTGTTTTCTTTTTATTTATTATACAATTAACAAAAGCAAAAAAAAAAAGAAAAGGCCTCTAACACTAGCTTGCTCTATTGTTTTTTTCTATTCTATCTGTTTTCCTTTTTATTTATTATATAATTAAAAAAAAACATTGCTACATGTACCGCATTAAGCTAACTGAGACTTGTTATAGCACTTGGATATCATTGCTCTCTTGTTGATTTTGATTGCTTCCATTGTCCTCATTTGTAAGTCACGTTGGATAAAAGTGTCTGCTAAATGACTAATTGTAAATACAGTAATACATTATTAAATATGAAATTTTGAAGTAGAACGACTGAAATTGTATTTACTCCAATAATCTTTGTTTAATTTACAACTTTGAAACAATGGATTTATTTATTTTTATAGTGCATTGCAATAGTAATGGATTTGCATGTAAGAAAAACGATTTCAGAGAAAACCAGATTGCTTTACAAAAGGTTGTGGGGTTAAGAAATAATTTCATGACTTGAAATTTCTCCCAGACAGCCAGCAGCTCTCTAGAATGAATTTAATGCAAGTTATTCCTTAATAAAATGCGGTAATAAATCCCCCGACTCTGGATGTCGAGAAACAACCTGAAACAGAACTGTGAGGAAACCATTTGAGCGCTCGGCTTAGCAAGTGTCTTTGAGAGTCTCACCTGGGATGATGTCAGAACCAAACACATTTTTGCCCTTAGAAAGTCAAGTGCATCATCCAAAAAAGTGTCAACATTCAAAATCCTCCCAACAATCCCTCCTGCAATTTTCAAGGGAAAATCCCTAAACCTCACCATATCGCCAGCACATTCTCAAAAGGACACGTCACTTTTATCATGCACCGCCAAAATGTCACTCCGGTGCCATATGCGACTCGTTTCGGAGGATCCCATTAGTTTACCCAAGGCTAAATGTTTAGGAAGGAAGGAGAGAATGCATGCACATCTAATTCAGATGGGTGCCAGATCAAAACATCAGAATGTTGCAGAATTATGATTTACTGAATAACTACCCAAAACCTGAATGGTAGTGTATCACGGTTTCCACAAAAATATTAAGCAGCAAAAACTGATTACTATGGATGCACGTTTTCGCCACGAAAATAAATAAACATTTTAAGCTTGTCTCTTGCAATTCTGAAAAAAGAGGCAAAATTGCAAAATGGACAATATCACACTTGTAGCTGTAATCACAGCCAAACTGATATCTGAGCGATATAACTTGGCCACGAGTGTGATATTGCATTTATACAACAGTTCGACAAGGCAATTATGTAAATTAAATAAGAAACAACCCCAGAGTGTCATAAAAAAAAAAAAAATTTAAAACACTTTTGTGTGTGAAACTACTTCCGCCACGGAATTATATCCCAAGCTGACAGTTTAACAGCTGAGGCCAAGCCTCCGTTACTAATTCCAAAACATCACTTTAGAGCTAGTAATGATGGAACATTGAATTGCTTAATTGAAAGCTTATTGTATTGTATTATTGTATTAAAAGCTCACTGTATTATGTCGAGTATTATGAGAGAGAGATGGACTGAGCGAGTGTGATTACCTGCATCTGATACAGCATTCATTCTTCAGCTCAATCTCATCTTACAAGGTGTTGTTGAAAGTAAAAATAGCATCCTTGTTTTCCACCCTGTTTCACTCCCTTTCAATATAAAAGTCTTTGCTGCTAGCTCACTCATAAAAACAGTCTATTGTCGCCACCTAATGGCGGAACAATGTTACTAAAATCACCCTCATTAATACACGGTATCTAATACTACTTTTCATATAAAATATTATTCATTGAACAATAATATTTAATAAACCACAATATCATTATAAAAGTTGCTAAGCAATTCAGTCAAAAGTACAAAGGCAGCACTCTGTTACAGCATTAAAATTACATAAAAAATAAAAACATGAAACTTTGCTCAAGCCAAAACTATTTGCTCTGAAACAAATGATAGATTAATGAAACAAAAGGCTGTACATTAGATATACCCAAGATAAATTATATCTTATGTTTAACCACTATAGAAACATCAGAGCCAGCGGCAAAAGCTGTCTGAGGCTTTTTGCGAGTTCATGATAGCTGAACGGCCACTGACGCCCTAGCTCAAATCTCCAAAAACATTGAAGCAAATTTTCAAAAAAGCACTATTTTTATTAACAAACCGCATATTTGAAGTCTAAACAACTACATTCTCAACTAAAAAAAAAATAAAATAAAAAAATAGTATAGTCAACAGTAGCCTAGTATTTGTAAAATTATAGTGGGTATGGTCGTCCACCATAAAACTGGCTGTGAGAAATGCTACAAGGGATGTGATACACACTGTGAAACGGTTCCCGTGGTCCCAGCTAACTTGTAACTTTGGCTAACGTTTTCTAAAAGTTCTCTCAAAGTTTAAAAAAAATATGTTTTTGGAGTAACGTTAGTAGAATGTTTTCTTAATGCTATCTGCCATTGATTATCATTCCAAAAACATTAGCATTAAAATGTTATCCTTGCATTGTTAGTAAAACGTTTTAAAAACAGGCCTATGTCTTGACAAAATGAGTCATAATTTATATAGCAACATTTGTGTATCAAATCACACAAAGAATGACACAGTGGCCCTTTCCCCCCACCTGGCCTGAGAGAGAGAAAAAAAAAAAGATTATAAAACGAATTGTTCTTAAAGATGTTTTTGAAGTTGCAAACAATTTTTTAATAACGTTTATAGAAATGTCCTTAAATGTTTTTTTTGTTTGTTTTTTTGGGGGGGGGGGTAGAAATTTAAAATGTTCTCAAAACATTAGAACTGTTAAGTGTACAGTTATCTTGTTTTAATAGTTTTAAAATAACACATTTATATCAATGAGTTTAATCAATGAATTAAATTGAATTAAAAGTCAGAAGACACTTTATTTATTCTTAAACTGTTTTCTGACATAACAGTGAATGAGAAAATGCACCAGAATGCAAAGTGTGTGCATTATTTGATCTTAATTCTCCACGATCCATATTCAAAATAATTTCTACTTGTAGCGTGAAAAGGTAGGCGTGGAAACGCAGTTGGCAAACATTTATAGTGAGACCAATGTAAGTTCTTTGACTTTTGTCGGATCTGCTGAAAAAACAGCTAAATCCAGCCTAAACTGGTTGGCTGGTCTTAGTTGATTTAAACTGGAAGTAGCTGGTCTCTCAGCCTGCCTAGGCTGGTCAAGCTGGTTTTAGCTGCTTGTTCCAGCTAGTCTCCCAGCCTGACCAGTTAAGACCAGCCTGACCAGCTAAGGAAGTGGCCAAAACCCCTCTAAAACCAGCCTGGTGACCAACTACGTCTAGTTATGACCAGGCTGGATGGCCAGCTAAAACCAGCCAACCAGCTTAGGCTAGTTTTAGCGTTTTTTTTTTTTTTTTTTCTTCCAGCAGGGATGTGAATAAAATACGTTTATTATAACACTGATGATTACTGGGTAAATATCAAATGTCAAAGGCCTTGTTCAGGCTGTCAGTCTATTGGATTTTTTATTTAAATGTTTGTGTATCGAAACACGTGGCACTCTTTCGTTTTACTGAATACCTGCATTGGTTTCTATGGCAACGAGGTTGTGTTGGTATGTCTACTCTAAAAACAACAATAACAGCAATACAGTTTGCGATACAGATGTTGTCTTACAACAGGACAACATGTTGCCGTCATGCTGGATTATACGTCTTATGAGGCAGTGCCAGAAATGTAGGAAGCTGGGATGCTTGACTTTATTCTGTGCTGCCGTCTCCGCCGGTCTCAAAAGAGGTGTGTGTAGGCTATATTGTCTTTTTCCACTGGACTTGAACTTCGCAACACAACTTTTTTTTTTCTGCAAAGACCTTCAGCATGTTTTATGCTGTCATGAGAAAGTGACACAGACAAAAAGCAATGCTAAATCACACAGTTTTATTTTTTATAGCTATCCAAAATCACAGACAGAACAAGTTATAGCCTTTATGAGTTTTTGGAGGGCTTTTATTTTGTAATGTAACAACAGACAGTCCTGACATTGGCTGAGTGGCACTCTGGGTGGGTAAACTACCAATCTGAAGTGAAACTGGTTTGTGGAAACATGGGGTTTTTCTTTTTATAACCAATTTAAAGATTATATACGAGTTTATGAAAGACTTTCATCTTGTTATTTCACATCAGGCAGTTATTTTGATGTTATTTGGAAAATCAACATTTAGTATATACTCAACATTTGGAGTCATTTTTATGTTATCCAACCTTTATTTTTTTAACCTTTTTATTATTTTAGATTTATTTATGTTATGTCTTTATTTGTGCATTTTTACATTTTACTTATTTATTCATTATTGTCAGAGAAACTGGCTGAATAAATTAAATCCAAGAATTCCTTTTCTTTTGAATTGAGTTTTTACACACTATCAGCTTAATGCTTAGTATATACGCATACCGCAAAACAACGTGTGGGCTAGAATGACCGTGCTTTTCAAAGTGGAGGCTGGCCGGACCACAGTGCTAAACTCAAACTGAATGGCCAGTGAAATGGATTTCCAGAAATGTGATTTGAATAGGATTTCACACTACATATGAATGTAGCTTGTAAAAAAAATAAAAAATGTTTTTTTAAATATTTGGATTTCATGTGTTTTTTTCCCCCCGTTCATTCTGGCTAAATATGATTGGATTCCAATCAGATATGCAAAAAAAAAAAAAAAAAAAGATTTGGACTGACAGTCTGAAAAAGGCTTAAATTACCTTTCTATTTGTATGTATGTATGTATGTATTATCATTTTATTTTATATTTTTTTTATTTAATGGCGGCAATGAGCTTCTATAGTCAACATTGATAATAAAATAAAATAAAATTGTGTATTTTAAACATAATTATTTCTGAAGGATCTTAATTATTGGAAACTTTTTGCACACGTTTTACTTGTGAGAATTCCCTGATTTGGCAACAAATACGTTTGGCAAATAACTATATAGCATAAAATAAACTAATAAAAATCACAGTTTCATGGAAATTGTCATGTTTCTCATGCATTTACTTTATTCTCTTTATTGCTCTTTTCACAGACCCTTTTTATCTAGTTGGCCTTATTAAAGTGGATTTATAATAAGGTGGCAAATCATATTTCCCCAGGAATACAAATGTCACTTTGGCCATTCAAATCATATTATGACATTCATTAATTTAATCTAGTGGCTGATTGGGAACATCTGCTTGATAAATGACTTGCATAAAATTAACTATGAAGAAACACACTGATAAAAACAGTAGGGAGGCGACTGCTAAATATAACCACTAAACCACTAAATATTTGCTCAAGACCTGAAGAAAAGCTTTTCTCTGCAAAACTAAGGTCAAAGAAAACAAAAGTAAAGTCAAGTGAATACATTAGCATGTAAAGTATGTTTGCCAAAGAAGAGTTTTGTGTAGTTATCAGCTGGAAAGATATATAAAGTACAGATGAAAAAAAATAATGATTTGAACTTGAAAGTGAACTTTTACCCGTTAACCATTAGTAATTTAAACATAAATATCAGAGAGAGAACGGTGTGATGATTTGACTCTATTTGAATATACCCAAAAATGAAAATTTGCTGAAAATGTGTTTACCCACAGGCCATCCAAGATGTATAAATTTAGCATTACATAATTTTCTCACCAATGGATCCTCTGCAGTGAATGGGTGCCGTCGGAATGAGAGTCTAACCAGCTGATAAAAAACATCACAATAATCATCAAATAATTGTTCAGTCCATCAATTAACATCTTGTGAAGTGAACAGCTGCGTGCTTGTAAGAAACAAATCCTTCATTAGGACATTTTAACTGTCATGTCCAAAATATGAGACCATAATATTAATATTAATTGATTATATTAATTAATATTAATCCATAATATTGCGTTCTCCAGTAAAAAAAAAAAAAAAACAAGAAAAAAAATGTCTCGTCTGAAGCAGGAGAGACAAGACATTATTTGATGGACTGGAGTCATGTGCATTACTTGTGGATTATCGTTATGTTTTTATCAGCTGGTTGGAATCTCATTCTGACAGCACCCATTCACTGTAGAGGATCCATTGGTGAGCAAGTGATATGACGTAAATTTCTCCAAATCTGTTCCCATGAACAAACAAATTAATCTACATCTTGGATAGCCTGTGGGTTAGTAAATCTTGGGCGAACTATCTATTTAAAAGTTTTAAAAAGCACCTTTTTACAGGTAGTCTGTAAAATCATACAATCATTAAACAATAAAGCACTATTCCAGACATGAGAAAAGACAGAGAGAGAAAGAGAAAAAAAAAAAAAAAACAAGAAAAAAAATGTCTCGTCTGAAGCAGGAGAGACAAGACATTATTTGATGGACTGGAGTCGTGTGCATTTCTTGTTGTTTTTCGTTATGTTTTTATCAGCTGGTTGGAATCTCATTCTGACAGCACCCATTCACTGTAGAGGATCCATTGGTGAGCAAGTGATATGATGTAAATTTCTCCAAATCTGTTCCCATGAACAAACAAATTAATCTACATCTTGGATAGCCTGTGGGTGAGTAAATCTTGGGCGAACTATTCATCTAATAACAATAAGTTATTCCTCACTACTCACTAAGTAGTGACTATTAACTTAGTGACTATTCCTCACTAAGTTAATAGCAATACGGCCATTAACTTCATTGTCAAAGTGAGCTTATGAAGTGCACCAACTACAGAGTTCAAACAAATGTGATATGTGCCCGATATGAACAGAATGATCTTTCAAAACAGTTCCACCCTCCCAGCAAGAGAGGAAGACTGCAGATAACTGCACAGCAGACGCACCATTGTGGTCTGAATCAAACGGAGTTTGGACAGTACAGAATATTAACACCAACATCAAAGCCATCCAGTTAAGTGACACACACAATCGGGCTGAACGAGATTAAACCATGCCTTTCAACCGATTACAAACACAACTGATGGCCAGTTTGCTGCTTTTACATCAAGACCTTCTTTCTAAGTCAAACATCAGTGCAGTTTATGATTAAAATAATTGCCATCAGAGCATTAGCTCAATGAGCCAAGGACAGACATTACATTGCAATATCACAGCAATTTACACAATGCATTTTAAAAGGATACGTAAAGGAGCGACATATTACGAGAATAGAAGCACACCACAATAATGTGCCCGTCCTGCTAGTTAATCTCTTGTTTACCCCCCAAGTGACCGAAATGGAGGCTAAAGTTAACTTGCTGAAGACCTTTGCCACAGTTGCTTGTTCTGGCAGGCATAATTAACACTTGGTTGCACACTAATGCTCACAAACAGATGTTGTCAGCCATGTCAAGGAGATTCAAACTAAATCCCCCTCACATATGAGCCTCCTGCGATGTCCTGAATGACAATGGGACGTAATTGTGGTGTGACCGAATACCCCAAAAATCTTTAACTCCAATCCTTCACATTTATTTATCCATCAGCTGTGCTATTGTCCTTTGCACAAGTCAAACACCAGGGAAATAAATGATGGAAGTCCGTTTCCAACACTGAATTAAAAAAAAATAATAATAATTGCGAGTTTTTATCTCACAATTCAGATTTTTTTTTCTTGCAATTTCGAGTTTATATCTCACAATTCTGACTATTTTTCTCAGAATTGCATAATACAAACACAATTCTGATTTTTTTTTTCAGAATTGTGAGATTTAAACATAATTCTGACTTTTTTCTCAGAATTGCATGATGTAAAGTCAGAATTGCGAGATATAAACTAACAATTAGCTTGCCAATTATTATTAACTATTTGAAAATAAAAATAAATTAAATGAGTTCATTAATAATGCTAATAATAACATTAAAGAAAACTATATTTTAAAATATTGGCATGTATCCTTCAAAGGTTTTTCTTCTGTTTTTTCAATAAAGTATTGCTTTAATGGGGTCAAGTGAAAAATGAGTGGATTCTGACTTAATCTAAATTAACCACCTCTGATTGGCCATTGCATCGCTCTTCATGAAAAGCGGTGTTACTGCGCATGTACACATCAATATTGCGTCAACTTTTCTCACGCTGAACAACATATAATTACTTTATTGTTACATTTGTAAAATTTTAGTATCAACTTGGTACAAAAGTACTAATAGCCTACTTTTGACAATAATCAAAATTATTATTTAACAAGTTACTGAATTAATGTTAACAAAGCTGCTTTCCACTTTATTTTTTTTTAAAGCAAGAGATAAGACAGAATTAAAATAGAAGTATATAACAAGATGTTTTTGCTCTATTACAGGCCGAACTCTCTGTAGCCATTTAAAATAAGAGGCAAACACTGCATTTCAATCACGATCCAAATAAAGATGCTACATACATGAACAGTTTCTGATTTAGTTTATATTAAAGGTGCTGTATGTAAATGTCGGTACCAAAGCATAAAAACACCATAATATGTTCACAGATATTTAGGAAACATGCTAAATTCACATACTTGTTTCTTCGAAAACCAATGCTAAAGCCAGTTATTCTACTTTGAAAATGTGCATTCCTTGTCGGAATGTCTGTTTTTGTTCCCCTTCTAGGGAACTCCATGCTGCGTTCTCTAGCGGACACAATGGGGAATGCTGCCAGCATGACCAGTGTCTGGAGCACGTGTGAAACAACGCCAATCCTATTGGTCCACGTGGCCCGCGACGTCATAGGTGGATGCCCGGAAGCATAAAAGGGCACATGCTGAATACGTCACCAATTTTTGTTGTCTTCAGGAGCCGTCTGTTTAAAGTACGTGTGAGAGACCAAGGCAGGTGAGCGGTGTAGAAAGTGTGTGCCTCTGTGCCCGAGGACACTTGAAGACACACACGATTTATGCTTCATGTGTCTTGGTCAGGGGCTTGTGCATTCAGTGCTCGAGGGCTCTAAATGCACTCATTGTGAGTGTTTCCAATGAGAAAGCTCTGTTCGCGTTTACCCCTCTTCTTAAGAGATGAATGACAAGCGCCTGCGTTTCGCGGTTCAGGTCCCGCTGCTGCCGAGGCACTGTGAAGACTTGGATTGAGGGGTTTGTGGGTTTCAGACACTCTTTTTAGGAGTTTTTGATCCCGCGGATAGCGCTATGTTGAGTCGAGCAGCGCTTTAAGGAGTGTGAGCCTCTGTGTTTGGATTCTAACACTCGAGGTCATATTCCGCTTTTGCGTTTGTCCCTGCGAAGAGCATGCGCGTTCAGTGTCACATGCTCATTGTGATGAGTCACGATATCTAGGCTCCGCTCACGTTTGTTCCTATTCCCGAGGGATGTGGGGCAAAGTGTTTGTGTCTCGCGGCCCGGTCCTGCCGTTGCCACGGCACAGTTTATCTCAGCTCGTGGTTATTGCTTTGATCTGCGGGATCCACAAACCGTCTCCTAACAGGTTGTCAGATGCTGCAGAAAGCATTTGGGTTGTTATGACGATGAAGTGTGAGCACAGAGTCGTTTCAGCCCTGATCTTGCAAGATCGCGGGTGGAGCTATATTCAGCTCGGCCGTGCCTCTCTAATATGCATGTTATTGTGTGTGGAGAGTCTCACTAAAGTGTGGATATATTTAAATACTCTGTGGAGAGAAGCTTGCAAGCTTTCTCTCACAGGGTGTTTCAGCACATAGAGTGGTTATGGGGAATGTTCCTTCCTGTGTTGGGCCGGATGGGTTTAGGAGTGGGCTGCCTCCCCAGGCTTCTGGGTATTTTTAAGTGGGCGGTCCCTCTGAATCCCGCTTAGTAAGTTTGGGCTGAGTAGAATGCTCCCCCTCTTCAGGGCTTTAAGTGAACAGCCTCTGCTCAGAGTGTAGCTGTCTGTGGATGGTTATGCTCCAGCTCAAGCTTGCTTTGCTCTGGAATATAACAGTCTGATGGCAGCTATGTTCTAGCCTGGCTTCTATAACTAGGTTGGGTTCCCCCTTGGCACAAGCTCTCTCAGGTAAGCGTTGAATTCTTGTCTAGGAATCTGCTATTCGAGGATAGCTGTGGTCCATGTCGGAGACTGCTCCCCTTTTGGGGGTTTTAAGTAGTGGTCTGCTTGAGCCCCTTGCCTAGACTGTGCTGGTCCACTCCGTGGTCTGGGCAAACTTCAGCCTTATCGGAGGGAACTGCTATTTGAGTATAGCTGTGTACATGCCTCTAGTGTTATGACCACTGCATACATCAGGCTTTGATCTTGGACTAATGATGTTTATGTGTTCGCACTTTAGCAAATCATTTACTGATGGTCCGGATCTCCCTCTTGTGAGCTCCTGGTCGATAACACAGTGCTTCGCTAGCCTACTGTGGGACTGACACTGATTGGGAACCTCCTTAGTACCTCCTTAGTCATCTGAGGGTGGTTATATTCCAGCCATTGTTATGGCAGGACGGGCTTACTTACAGTTTTTCTCGATTGCTAAAACACTATAACCAGGCTTTTGAACTAAAATTTCAAAATCATAACGCCATTTTTCAAAAAGCACACCCATTTTGCTGAACTATAAACACTATTCCCCTGCTTTTAACACATGAGTCAGATTTGGTGAACGGTTACTGCAAAACTCTACACACAAATCCCTACATTTCTCAGTGCTTACACCATGTGGTCATTTAGAAAGCACTAGCATTCAATACTGTTCACTCAAGTCAGCACAGCTTCAGCTCAATTAGCAAACAATTACCCAGGTGGAAACACTACGAGTCAAAATTGAACACACATCAATCAGATCCTTCAATAAATAGATAAAAGGGCCCGAATCAGTTCACTGAGCTATGGAACAATGGATCCACAGATAAATGAAGGAATAGGTCGAAGAGGAGGAGGAAAAGGATGAGGAGGAGGGAGAGGAGGACGTGGTGAAGGAGGAGGAAGAGGACGTGGTGAAGGAGGAGGGAGAGGAGGAGGACGTAGTGTAGGAGGAGGGAGAGGAAGAGGACGTAGTGTGGAGCAAGAGAGGGAGCTTGTAAACATGGTCATTGCCAATAATGTGCGAGAGATTCAAAGGAGAGTGATTGAGGATAATCATCATTTTTTCGAGGGATAAATGTAATCAGCCTCTCCACAATTTATCGTATCCTCCGGATGAAACAGGCGTACAGCGTCCCTTTCGAACGAAACTCTGACAGAGTGAAAGACCAACGAGTGGAATATATTCAGGTATGAGTTTTGATATCGTATGAAGTATTGTGTACCATCACAGTATAGCAGTTTATGTCTCAGATGAAATTCGAGCCACTTTAGTTGACCATGTCCTTGTCCGTGGTATGACTGAGGGAGGCTGGGCTACGAGTACAGCCAAATTTGAGTCGCTTCACCATCGCCTCCATCATCAGAACTAGGGCTGCACGATAAATCGCATGCGATATTTAACGCGCATCTTATCAGTAAAGCCGCTTCTGTAATCGGCAGTAAATCTCCATCACCTGCGGGCTTTCACATTGCTATTGTTTCATGTGTTTTGCAGAGAATCTTTGAGATTGAAGGCCGGCCTGTTCCCCATGAAATTATCTTTGTGGATGAGGCTGGTTTCAACCTGACCAAAAGAAGGAGAAGGGGGAGGAACATAATTGGCCATCGGGCTATTGTAAATGTCCCTGGTCAGCGCGGAGGGAATGTCACTATGTGTGCAGCCATCAGCCAACGAGGGGTACTCCACCGTCATGCCATTCTAGGACCCTATAACACTATGCTCCTCCTTGCTTTCCTTGACGGTCTAAGAGAGCATATGTTCCAGCTGGACCTCAGGGAACCAGCACAGCCAGAGCAGCCTCGTTACATTGTTGTTTGGGATAATGTCAGCTTCCATCGCGCTGCTCTGGTTCGTGACTGGTTTACCAATAACCTGAGGTTTTCTAACATCTTTCTGCCTGCATACTCTCCCTTTCTAAACCTGATAGAGGAGTTTTTTCCGGCATAGCGGAGGAAAGTGTATGACCGAGAACCTCATATCCATGCTCACCTCCTCCAGGCCATGGAAGAAGCCTGCCTAGACATATCAGTAGATGCATGCGTACCATCACAGTATAGCAGTTTATGCTGCCATTTGTGCCCTCTTGAACTGTGCTTCAGGGTAATAATTTACTCTACTGTGTTTCATGTGTTTTGCAGAAAATCTTTGAGATTGAAGGCCGGCCTGTTCCCCATGAAATTATCTTTGTGGATGAGGCTGGTTTCAACCTGACGAAAAGAAGGCAAGAGGATTTTACCCTCGCTGCCTGGCTAGGGCCAATATAGCCTATGATGTGGACGAGATTCTCTGGCCTGACTCAGAACAAAGACGGAATGCTGAGGCGGAATTATTTTTTATTTTATTTTTTTTTACAGTTGTGCTGTGTAGTACATGAATGAATAAAAATGTGCCGAAGGAAACATTGGTTGTGTCTTTTGTGTTCATGTGAAAAGGTTTTTGAGGGGGAGAACCACAAGCAACATAACTTACCAGTTTTGGATATATTGTTTTGAATTTATTGCACCAGTGTGTAATACTATGTTGTAGTGTGTGTGTGTGTTTTTGAAAGCTTGTGTGTGATGTCTGAGGGAAAAGTTTGGTTTTTCAGCAAGAGTGAATGGTTTTGAGTGTAGAGCTTCATTTTGACCTGCAAATAGGATGTTTGGGGAATAGGGTGAGACGTTATGGATTTGTGTTTACTGGTTTGAGAATACGAGGCATAGTTTCAAGAAATGTGTTTAAGCAATCGAGAAAAACTGTAATACAGCTATCTGAGGCTATCTGTGTTTTAATTGGCAAGTTGCGGTGAACCCTCTCCTGGAAACATAGCTATCTGAGGATAGCTAAGTGCTAGCTGTCCCCCTTTCCTAGAGCCTAGCTATCTGAGGATAGCTCAGTGATTACTCCCCTGCTTAGGGTTTTAAGTAGCGGTCTCCTTGAGCCCTTACCTAGACAGTGCTGTCTCCCCTCCTTGGGTTGTAAGTAGACAGCCCACTTTCTGTGGTCTGGGTAGTCTCAGTTGGTCACCCTTTTGGTAGCCCCTTCCTAGATACATTGCTATCTGAGGATATCTATGTGCTAGCTCAGTGACTGCTCCCCTTCTTAGGGTCTTTAAGTAGTGGTGTCCTTGAGCCCTTGCCTAGACAGTGCTATCTCCCCTGCTAGGGTTGTAAGTATATAGCCCACTCTCTGTGGTCTGGGCAGCTTTGCAGGAAGGCATTACCTGGCTATCTGGGCTAGCTGTGTATTGTTCATTCTAAAATGGTCTACGAGCCTTCATAAGACCCTTAGGATATAGCTATCTGAGGATTGTTGTGTTCTAGCTCAGCAGCTACTCTCAGTGGTCTTGTGTATCCAGGCTAGTATTGCTCACATAACATAGCTATCTGAGGATAGCTGTGTTCTTAACTTGGGTGGGATGTTCCCCTTTATCTGAATTGGGTTCCCCCATTCTGCCAGGCTATGTGAGTGGCCCGAGGCATCAGTGGCTTGGCCCCTTTCTGGGGAAAGGCTTGGTGTATGTCTGTCACTTCCTTGGTCTCTCACCAGGTGGACAGGCATGCGCCTTGGCATGGCGTAGTTGGCATTTCGTTCCCCATTTTGTCCGCTAGAGGATGCAGCGTGGAAGTTCCCTAGAAGGGGAACGTCTCAGGTTACGCATGTAACCATGTTTCCCCGAGAGGGAACCTGACGCTGCATCCCCTCGCCATGCCATCGGCCTGCCTGTTTACGTCTCCTTCAGACAACTAAGTTGGTGACGTATTCAGCAGGTGCAGTGTTATGCTTCCGGGCATCGGCCTATGACGTCACGGGCCACGTGGACCAATAGGATTGGCATTGTTTCACACGTGCTTCAGACACCGTGCTTCACATGGGACTTTTGGCATAGGCTACTCTTTTCAACATACTATGCTTTGGGACACACCTATTCTAATCTCACAGACTATTTAGGATGGATAATATGAATATTGGGAGGCAGGGATAGCCGCACTTACCATTGGGCTTGACTGGGCTCCAGCCCATGGGCCCTGCCTTATAGGGGATCCCAACAATATAATAGTGGGTATCAAACAGCATAAACTGGTATTTATGATTATTTCACATAGAAGAAGGGCACACGTATTGAATCGTGTCATATTGTCATAACATGGCTACTTTAAACAGCCCCATTAAACCTTTAGCCCAAAAGAGCACACATTTAGAAAGATAATGATACATTCTCATATGTCCATGCCTCATTTCTTTACAGAGGATGATTCTATATTATATTAATGCAGCTATATCACCCTGCAGCCCAAGACAGGTTGCCCACTGAAGCTAAGCAGGGTTGAGCCTGGTCAATACCTGGATGTGAGACATCCTGGGAAAACTAGGTTGCTGCTGGAAGAGGTGTTAGTGAGGCCAGCAGGGGGTGTTCACCCTGTGGTCTGTGTGGGCCCTAACGTCCCAGTGTAGTGACGGGGACACTATACTGACAAAAAGCACCGTCTTTCGGATGAGATGTTAAACCCGAGGTCCTGACTCTCTGTGGTCATTAAAAATCCCAAGATGTATATCCAAATTATATTAAAAGCATTTGTCAAGTTGAATGAAATGACTTTATTTATTGCTCTCCAGTTAAAATTAAGTTGCCTCTTTATTGTAGTAGCCTTCCTGGGAAAACTAGGTTGCTGCTGGAAGAGGTGTTAGTGAGGCCAGCAGGGGGTGCTCACCCTGTGGTCTGTGTGGGTCCTAACGCCCCAGTGTAGTGACGGGGACACTATACTGACAAAAAGCACCGTCTTTCGGATGAGATGTTAAACCCGAGGTCCTGACTCTCTGTGGTCATGAAAAATCCCAGGATGTCCTTTGAAAAAGAGTAGGGGTGTAACACTGACATCCTGGCCAAATTTGCTCATTGGCCTCTGACCATCATGGCCTCCTAACAATCCCCATATCTACCGATTGGCTTCATCACTCTGTTTCCTCTCCACCAATAAGCTGGTGTGTGGTGGGCGTTCTGACACAATATGGCTGCCGTCGCATTATCCAGGTGGATGCTGCACACTGGTGGTGGTTGAGGAGATTCCCCCTTTCTATGTAAAGCGCTTTGAGTTCCCAGAAAAGCGCTATATAAATGTAAGGCATTATTATTATTATTTAATTAATGTTCTACTAACTTATGCAATCTGAAGAGTTTTGAGCGCTCTCTCCCGTCTTGCTGCCATCACACATAGTGGGGCAGAAATGTCATCAAAATGATTAAAATAAATAAATAAAAATAGCCATTTAAAAAAAAATTGCCAGTTTCTGCTTTTATAGCCTAACATGTGCCTATGATAGAGTTAGCTTATCTCACAAACAAGAGTCCTGCTTTTTCCGAATATCTGCACGATCGCAAATGTACAATAAACAAGTTACTGAGTAACTTTCAGACACAAAATTCTGCTTTACTCCGTCAAAAAGTAAATAGAATAAACAGCAGAACCGCTGCATCTCCGAGCAACACAGTGCTTTGTTCCTCAGCGTAACATGGACCAGTAAATGATTCAATCAGGCTATAAGTAAAGTCATTTGCAAAGTTAAATTAATTAGCATTTTAAATGAATTGGTTGATTTAAGTATTCAACTCACTCATTAAAATAGTTACTTGCTGCCACCTACTGGCGGTCGTAGTTTCATATTTAAAAAAAGTAGCTTATTTCATTTTTACAATCATTTAATATTTCTACATTTAAAATGTTATATTTAAACTTAATATAATTTATGCAAAATCTATCTATGGATTTTGTTGATAGTGATTTTATTTGATTGTTAAAAACCAATGTCTTTTCATTCAGATTGGATTTATTGATTAAATTAAAGAATCTGACATAAGAGGACAAATATAGGCTATGACAATACATTTTTATAATACTAATACATCTTGTTTTGCTCATTGTAATTTCAGGGTTTTGATCTTTCAACTGAGAGAACACATCCTGTTTATTGTAGTATAATGACTATTTAATATTAGCTACAGTGGGGAAAATATTTATTTGATCCCCTGCTGATTTTGTAAGTTTGCCCACTTACAAAGAAATGAAGGGTCTGTAATTTTTATGGTAGGTTTATTTTAATAGATAGAGACAGAATATCAACCAAAAAATCCAGAAAAAAACACATTATATAAAGGTTAGAAATTGATTTGCATTTCAGTGAGTGAAATAAGTATTTGATCCCCTACCAACCAGCAAGAATTCTGGCTCCCACAGATTGGTTATGTGCCCATGTGGAACACAGATTAGTCCTGTCACTTTAAGAATCTCACAATCTGTATCTTTTATTCCAACCTCTCCCACCACCATGGGCAAGACCAAAGAGTTGTCAAAGGATGTCAGAGACAAGATTGTTGATCTGCACAAGGCTGGAATGGGCTACAAGACCATCAGCAAGAAGCTTGGTGAGAAGGAGACAACTGTTGGTGTGATTATTCGGAAATGGAAGAAATACAAAACAACCATCAATCTGCCTTGGTCTGGAGCTCCATGCAGATCTTGCCTCATGGGGTAAGGATGATCATGAGAAAGGTGAGGGATCAGCCCCGAACTACACAGGAGAAGCTTGTTAATGATCTTAAGACAGTTGGGACCACAGTCACCAAGCAAAACATTGGTAACACAATACGCCGCAATGGACTGAAATCCTGCAGCGCCCACAAGGTCCCCCTGCTCAAGAAGGCACATGTACAGGCCCGTTTAAAGTTTGCCAAAGAACATCAAAATTATTCAGAGAAGTCTTGGGAGAAAGTCAGATGAGACCAAAATTGAGCTCTTTGGCATTAACTCGACTCGCCATGTTTGGAGGGAGAGAAATGCTGACTATGACCCCAAGAACACCATCCCTATAGTCAAGCACGGAGGTGGAAACATTATGCTTTGGGGCTGTCTTTCTGCTAAGATTACAGGACGACTTCACCGCATTGAGGGGCAAATGGACGGGGCTATGCACTGTAAAATCTTGGACAAGAACCTCCTTCCCTCAGCCAGAACACTGAAGATGGGTCATGGATGGGACTTCCAGCATGACAATGACCGCCAAACAAACCGCCAAGGCAACAAAGGAGTGGCTTAAGAAGAAGCACATTAAGGTCATGGAGTGGCCTAGCCAGTCTCCAGACCTCAATCCTATAGAAAATCTGTGGAGGGAGCTGAAACTTCGAGTTGCCAAACGACAGCCAAGAAACCTTAAGGATTTAGAGAGGATCTGTAAAGAGGAGTGCATCAAAATCCCTCCTGAGATGTGTGCAAACCTGGTCACCAACTACAAAAACGTCTTACCTCTGTGCTTGCCAACAAGGGTTTCTGCACCAAGTACTAAGTCATGTTTTGCTTGGGGATCAAATACTTATTTCACTCACTGAAATGCAAATCAATTTCTAACCTTTATATAATGTTTTATTGATTTTTTTGGTTGGTATTCTGTCTCTATACGCTAAAATAAACCTACCATAAAAATTACAGACCCTTCATCTTTTCTTCAAAAACAAATGTAATCCACTGCGTCTTCAGCGACTTAGCAGTCGTCATTTACTCCCGACATCTATGTTCATTATTACATCCAGCAACAGAACACCCCAATCGCTTAGGAGACATTCTTGTCTACATCTGCTCCGGCATCGAAACAATGGTGGATTGATGACAGCTCACTCAGGGCGGGTCTTAGGTAAGACACCAGTCCAGTCTGTGCTGAAACTCTACTGTCAATCAAACAACCGTGGGAGGGGCCTGTCTGTGTGACATCACACAGACAGGCATCTGAGATCGGCTCGATTTGGGAAAGGGGAAATTATTTAACGAGATTAAGATGTGGCATCTGATGACCCCTTTAAAATAAACCTACCATAAAAATTACAGACCCTTCATTTCTTTGTAAGTGGGCAAACTTACAAAATCAGCAGGGGATCAAATAAATATTTTACCCACTGTACATCTAAACTTTGACTAGGCTATACATGTTGCATGTTAATTGTACTATATAGGAACCTCAAAGCATATTTATTTTTTTGTGTATTTTGTGTTACTCCATAGTGATGTTCTAGTTGAGGGGATTTGTAGTGTATAGGTATAGGGCCCAAACATAACCTCAAGCCCAGGGACCCTCGGCCCCCTAAGTCCTGTCCTGGTCAGAGATTGCAGATTCTACCCAACCTAACAAGCCTCGGCATCAATCTAAAAAGTTCTAAGACCAGGGGCATATTAAAACGAGCATAAATCAGCTCATCAACTTACAGTGTAGCCTAAGGCTCATTGCCTTCCATTGTCAATTGACCTACTGGTAAGCCCTGCCCCCCTTAGTTACTGCTGCGAACTCGGACAAACAAACAGAGTTGCTAGTTGTCTTACAATGACAGCTGTCAGTGTGAAGAGCTTGTCCCAAGATGTTTTTGATAAATTTTGGACGGAGAAGAAGGACCACCCACCATTCAAGTGGAACTTAAATATGAGGGATATATAAAATATGGTAACACTTTACATTAAGGTTCGCTTTATAACATTTGGTTCACAGGTGTTCAATTTACATGAAGGTTCACATTTACAGGTTACTAACATTTATAGCTCATTAATAAATGGTTCACATGTGTTCACTTTACATCAAGGTTCACTTTTACAGGTTACTAACGTTTATAGATCAGTAATAAATGGTTCACAGTTGTTCACTTTACATTAAGATTAACTTTCGCAGGTTACTAACGTTTATAGCTCATTAATAAATGGTTAACAGGTGTTCACTTTACATTAAGGTTCACTTTTGCAGGTTATTATCATTTATAGCTCATTAATAAATGGTTCACAGGTGTTCACTTTACATTACGGTTCACTTTTGCAGGTTATTAACGTATATAGCTCATTAATAAATGGTTCACAGATGTTCACTTTACATTAAGGTTCACTTTTGCAGGTTATTAACGTTTATAGCTCATTAATAAATGGTGCACAGGTGTTCACTTTATATTTAGGTTCACTTTCACAGGTTACTTACGTTTATAGATCATTAATAAATGGTTCACAGGTGATCACTTTACATTAAGGTTCATTTTTAGACGTTATTAACGTTTATAACTCATTAATAACTGGTTCACGGATGTTCACTTTACATTAAGGTTCACTTTCACAAGTTATTAACGTTTATAAATCATTAATAAATGGCTCATTACATTAAGGTTCACAGATAATATTGGAATTAAAATTTTCAATATTAACCTCTTAACCCACGGCCGGAAGGGCGTGTTTGTAGTTTTAATTACCTTTGTTTTATAAAAATATTCAACCAGCTATCATAAACTATGCATCATTTGAAAACTAAAACACTCAAGATTCATGTTCTGAACTTGTTTTTGAAATTAATACACCAGAGAGGAAAGGGTTAAATGAAATGCTGAAGGACCGGCCATTTAAAAATGTATAAAGTAAACGGTAGTACTTACGTTTCATTGCCTATAGTTCTGATCAGCTCAGATGATTCCAAGAAACACCAGCACACATTTCAAGGTAAGGGTCTACTCTAAAATGCACCCCACTTTTTAAAATGTTCTTGTGTGTAGGAGTAATTGTTTAGCTCTCATTGCTATTTCATTGCTAATTTCCAAAAATGACATTATAAACCTAGTAACTGAGGCTTGAGCCGTTGATAGAAGACTAATGCAGTATATAATGAAGTTATTAGACAGCGAGAGAGAGAGAGAGAGAGAGAGAGTGTTCACCCAAAAAATTTAAATTACCCCATGATTTACTCACCCTCAAGCCATCCTAGGTGTATATGACTTTCTTTTTTTCAGACAAATACAGTCGGAGTTATATATTATATATATATATATAAAAAAATGTCCTGGCTCTTCATAATGGCAGTGAATGGGGGTCGAGATTTTTAAGCAAAATTAAGTGCATTCATCCATCATAAAAAGTGGTCCACACGACTTCAGGGGGTTAATAAAGACCTTCTGAATTGAACTGATGTGTTTGTGTAAGAAAAATATCCACATTTAAAACTTTATAAACCATAATCTCTAGCTTCTGCTAACTATTGTACAGTGTACACAAGAGAGTGGCGTTCCAGCTGTAGTATATAAGTGTCCTTTCAGGATGAAAGCAGCATCCAAGGACGCAATCAAATGCAAGAGGTACAAAGATTTGGGAAATTAAATACATAATCATACACATCACTAATCTAAAAGCAGCAGAGAACCTCTGAGAGATGGTTGATCATTTGGACGAAGCTCTTTGATGTGATGTGAGACTAAAAGTGAGTGCCAGGAAGGTCAGCTAGGCGATTGTGTTGGTGGAAATTTGATTTACAGCTAAATCAAGTATTGATTTTGGTCAGTGAGAGGAACTCTTGTTAAATGTGTAGACTTACCGAAAGGCCGATACAGACTTACTAAGAATTCATGCTATGTGCAGTGATGATTAGCACATTGCTGGTGAATTCACTACGTACAAAGCAGTCCTGTTTCACCAGTCAAAATGTTTTGAGGTTTTTAAATGATCTTTTGCAGTTTCAACTGCCAAATTTTCAAAAACATCTAGATTAACCAACAATAAACACTTTACGTCATATTTGCCAGTTAGACAATTAACATTGCTTAGGTTCAGTGGTCATAAGTTCTAATTTTATATTTTTATTCATAAATGATAATGATTGCTAGTAATTAGTAAATACGTTGAGTTTTATGGGTAATCAAGGACAAGAAGCATGCACAAGCACAACATTTATATAAATACTTAAGAAAATCTCAAAAGGGCCTGAAAGTTAACAATCAGACATGGGGAATTAAATTGATAAGAGTGATGTTAATTACAATTCATTTGCATATTTAAAAAAATGTAAATGTGTAAAGTCACACAATATAATAATAATAATAATAATAATAATAATAATAATATATTATATTATATTAAAATAATATAAAAACAAATGAATGAATATGAAATAAATTAATGGATGTAATGAATAAATGAATGAAGGAATGAAGATTTATTTTGATTAAACTATTGGAAAAAATTGTCTCTTCACCATCAATAACTGTTCTCAAATGACATTTTATTCAATCAATCAATCAATCAATCAATCAATCAATCAAAAGTAAAGTAAAGTATTCAAACAGTAACCAGTTCAAACTGTGTAGAAATCTCAGGAGGAAGGGCATGAGTGATTCTGCGTGTATAAACTGATATTGTAAGTGAAGCTGCGGCACAGAGCCAGCTATAATCTTCTGCTACAGTCAAAAATTTACCCCAACATCCCGGCCCATGAATGTTCAAGAGACACAGCTATTACTGATGTTATATTTGCAAATAATCACCTTTATTTAAAGGTCCCGGAACAATTCTCCATGTACAAACTTATTATAGTGTACAGACTGAAAGGCTGGTTTACATATAACTGTTAGTTAACATTATATTCTTTATATGTAACCCAAGTGACGTCATATGAAAAGTTGAATAGATGGAGCAAGTAATTATGATTAATAAAAATACGATTTATAAAAACTTTTTCTTTAGAACAACATGAACTACTTTTGATTTAACGTTGAGTTTAAACAAACCATAAAATTAAAAGAGAATGGAACATTATTCTCTTCATAAAAGAAACATGCTCTCCTGATTGCATGGAGAGATTGTGTTATGCCGCTAATAATGATTGCTGGTAAACCTAAGGACTTTGATTTTTTTATAACATTAACTCTATAGTTTGCCAGCTGAGCACAGTTTTAATTTATTTCCTTTGCCCATAACTCTGTTTGACACACAGACAAAACAAAATGTCACAACTAGTATAGTTGAGGTGCAGATGGAGTTTAAGTGCCTCGCTCAAGGGCACAATGCTCAGCTAAAGTGCACATGCTGAAACTGAAGCACCAACCTGCCTTACATTTATAGTCCAGTTTTGTTTGTAGTGGCTTTTGACCTTTAGAAACATTTAGTTTTGCACATTTAGAAAATATATAAATAAATAAAATTACTATTATTTGGGGAAATAGACATCTTTTGTGAAGCAAGAAAATGCTACATGGTGCTATTTGTGATCAAATTTAAAAAATGTATTGATGACAGTTGTAGGTAGTAACATAATTAGATTACCCATTTTAGGTCAGGTTTTTTTTTGTTGTTGACCTAATCAACTAATTTATCATAAAGATTTGAATAAGAATTTGTTGTACCATATTGGTATGAAAAAAGTAATCATTAAAAATAATTAGTCAAATTAAAATATTAAAGTATATCAAACACTTGATCACTGATAGATAAATAAATAAATAAATAAATAAATAAACAATTCTGCAACTAAGAGGCACAGACAAGATACAAATGAGAGGTGCATTCACACAACGCTAGTAAAACAATTCAAAATGTAAGCTGTCTTTGAAGTGTTCTGACTTCTTTTTGATTACTTTTAGATTATTTTTGAACCAACTAGTTTATCACATAGTTTTGATAAGTTTAATTATGTTGATACTAAAATATAAAGAACATGAAGTGCATTAGTCATTTACACATTTAAATAAGGGTTGCCCAAACATGTTTGTCAAGGAACTGCAGGAGGTGAAAAAAAGCAAATATGTAAGTAAAAGCAAATAAGTATGTAAGTAAATGAATAAATAATATTACTCTCTCTCTCTCTCTCTCTCTCTCTCTCTCTATATATATATATATACAACAATATGAAATTCTAATAAGTCAAACAATTCTAATAAGTAATTCTAGTAAAGTAAATAAGTAAATTCTAAGTTTAATCAGCTAGTTTAGTTTGGTTCAGTTGGATAATTATCTCAACAGATTTTAAGTTTGAGCATGTGAATGTTGTTAAATTATTACAACAACAAATCTTTCTTTAAATTTTCCTTACTGAAAATGCCTACTGCTTAAGATTTTACGGAGGATTAGGTAGAATCAACCAAATTATGAAACATTTATTGTGTGCATAATATATATGATCCAGATTAATCAGTTACTACCCAGCAGGTTTGCAGCAACATGAGGGTTAGTAAACGATGACAGAACTTTCATTTTCACTTGAACTATCCCTTTAAGCTCCAGTAGGTTGCTGGTGAAAATGCTGATGAGGCAGGTGTGGGAGTGTTTGACTCAGCGTGAGAGAGTCAGACAGAGTGGAAACTTATTCATATTCTGAGCTGATCAGGGGGAACCAAATGAGCAGGGCAGCCTGCTGTGCACTCTGGTGCTTAAATTAAACAGGATGGAGAATGAGAGAGGGAAAAAAGATAGGGATAGACAGAAGAACGAAGGAGGCCTTAAATGAAAAGGAAGGTAGGATAATGGCGCGACTATAATGATTAGATGGATGAGGCTGGGGTAGTAAGTACTGTGTGATTGCTCAGAACAGCTGCAGTGTACTGTATGTGCGCTGTGTCAGACGAGGTGCTTTCTTTCATAGAATTCTTAGTTCAAGTATCAATTTATAACATTGACCTATATTATTGATATATTGAAATCGCTGACTTTTGATTCCAAACACACATACACAAAGAGTAGGATTTACCATAAATTACTAGTAAATTCCCCAAACAATTACAAATAAATTGCAAGTGACACACTAGATAGATAGACAGAGAGACAGACAGATAAACAGACAGACAGACAGACAGACAGACAGATGATTTTACAGCAGCATTCTGTCAGAATATTGTGTGACAGTCACAGAAAAAAAAAGTGTTGTGTGACTACTAAAAAAGAATTCAGTTTCAATCCGATTAAGAGTTGTGCAACAGTTCTGTACTGGAAGAAAAGAACACATAGGCCTGCAAAAGCTTTCAATTGCACTTTAATTGTAAAATATCCGTGAGCGCTGAAGAAACCTGACATACCGCACGGGGCGAAGTGCAAGGGTTTGACACTCAGCGAGAAAATCTGATGACTTTACTGCAGCACAGTTAAATCATTAAGCCGAGCTTTCGCCGTGATGGAAGAGCTGTCCTCTGAAGCCGTTAAGCAAAGCTCTATTACTTTTCTATAACAGCGGAAATCTGGGCAAATTTGATCTGTAAGATTACAATCCTCACTACTAGATCATGTAGAGCTCATTGGAAGAGAGGTCCATGAAGACCAAAATGCATTACTCACTAGGAACGCCTATCAATTCCCATCTGCTGCAGGTCACTTAGATTAGATCAGTCGACTTTTGTTGGGATTGGAGCCGGACGGGTAGGTCAAGAGAATGTACAACAAGGCCAGTTTAAATGACTCTTTGAATGGGTGGGATTTATCACGGCTCCCACTAGAGGACACTTAATGATGTCCAGGACTACATGTGTTGTCACAGTCTCTGAAGGTCCAGGATTCAGGGTCCATTAGGAGCATTTGAGATTTATTGAGATTTATATCCACGGTAAAACAAAGGTATGGCATGCATTCGTTAAGTGTATTTGTTTCTTATTTCCCATTTAAAATTACAAAAAAAAAAAATAATAAAAAAAATAAACTTCTACTGCATGAGATATTAAGAATCTGAGAATTTGTCTGTAATGTGTATTTTCAATGGCAAATTTTTTCACTTGTTTTTACGGAAGAGGATTAGGGCCAAGCAGTAATAATACAAAATAAAAAAAATCTCGAGAGTCATTATAATGCGATATTAAACTTGTTAAATTTCAAGAAAAATGTCAAAATTAAATGTTGAGAATAAACTCATTAAATTATGAGAAAAAAAGTAGTTGTGTTTCGAGAAAAAAAATAAAAATAAATTTAATGTTGAGAATAAACTCAAATTAATTAAATTAAAATTTAATTATGAGTATAAAGTCAAGAATAATCATCTAATCCTAATCCTCTTCCATAAAAAAGTAAATGAAACAAATATTATTGCATTATAAATTTTATTATAATTTTATTTTATGTTTTATTTAAATTTTATTATAAAAAAGGAAATACAGTTTCAGTATTTCTGCTTCAAAAGTTCACATTTAATTCAATGTTTTACTTGCCATTTCTTTGTAATTATTTGTGAAATTTACTAGCGATTTCTAAAATAAATTTTTTTCAGTGCAGATTTTAGATTCTACACAGAAATAGCAGCATAAAAAATACTTAACACAAGTCTTAATATTTTATACAGTTTTGCTGAAAAAATTATTTTGTTTTAAAAATGCTGAGATATTTAATTATTATATATATTTATATAATAATGTTATAATATGTTAAAATATTATTAATTAATTTATTATTTATTTATTATTGCTTGAGAAACAACAGTATATATATGTGAAAAATAGAAAATAGTTTTAGCTAATGAAAATATTAACTATTTAGTAATATTTTTGTATGTTAATCATTTTTATTCTTATTATAATTGTATAATTGATATCATTAACATGAAGTCATTAACTTGAGCCATTTCTTTGTAATTATTTGTGAAATTTACTTCCAATTTCTGAGTGAAAATTTTTCTGCATCTTTTTTTTTTT
>NW_015645091.1:2313-7740 GCF_001515625.1 Sinocyclocheilus rhinocerous | reverse complement strand
CCAGTTATATAATTGTTAGCAGTGTTCTATCCTACTTTATCCAATCAGAATATGATCCTGCTGCTTGGATTTCATTCATCTGAGCTGATCAGCATTGCTGCTGTGCTGTTAATTTCTTTAGCCAGTTGGTACAGATCATATCTTATTCTCTGTGCTATCCAGGCCATCGTCTTTGTATGCCGCTTTCCGGTATCGTTTCTGGGAAATGACAGTGGTCCTTTAGCCACTAAGCACTGGTGTGGAGCCCTAGTCTTCAGAGAATACTGTTATCTGTTCTCCCGTGTGTTATGTTAGCATTAGCCTCCCAGTCCCTCTGGCCAAATAATAATGTGCTCTCTCTCTTGACACAGTCATCTCATATCTGCACTCTATGATGAACAGCTTAAGGTCAAAGCGCCAAATTAGCGGGTCCCATTATTCTCCAGACAGTAATGGCGATGATGCTTTTAATTCATTTTAGATGGGCTCTATGTTGTTGTTGTAGATTTTGTTTGAGGACCAGCTTGACCAGCTTGATAATTCTGGGTGACGAGCCAAAACCAGCATGAAAAAGCTCAAAGCATGCCTCATATTGGTGAATTAGATGGTCATTTCAGATGGTCAGCAAACTGAACCAGTCAAACTTGCATCAGAAACATTTTTAAACTCTGGCCAAATAATAATGTGCTCTCTCTCTTGACACAGTCATCTCATATCTGCACTCTATGATGAACAGCTTAAGGTCAAAGCGCCAAATTAGCGGGTCCCATTATTCTCCAGACAGTAATGGCGCCTTTATGAAAGCAGCGATATGTAATCTTTCACAAAGCTCCTAAAGATTGCATACTTACAGCAGTTTCCTCTTGAGATGAATAATGCTGCACCACCCCCAGATCGCATATTAATTGTTTGGAGAATGGAAAAACCTAAAGAGATGGCCTTTTTTAGTAGGGTTAGTGGCTTTGTTTGTTCCTCACTATAGGAATGAGGCTTATCTCGAAGACTTTGAGATAGTGAGAAGCTACAGAAGCAAATTGGATTTCTAAGTGGGAAAAGGTCACAATCGCAGTCTACATTTAACTTATTAGATGACTTCTCAAAGGTGGGTGGAAATATAATAAAAAGGTGGAATATAATTTATAACATTACAGTGATTTGGGGTGTTCATTTCGTTGGTAGATCAATGCAGGCACTTTATTTTTGGTGAATTTTCTATCAAATGAATATTCTACATGCCCGCAGGTCTGCACTTACTTAATTGAAAAATAAAACCTCTCCAATTTTAAAAGAATAATTCACTTAAAATCGAAAATTCTGACTTTTTTTTTAATCCTTGTGTTGTTTCAGACCCCCATGATTTTCTTTTTATCCAAGGAGAAATCTTAAGGAATGTTCCATTATAATGGACACATACAGCAAGTCTCATTTGCACATTCACAAATCTAATTTGCATATTTATTCTTGTAGCATTAACATGCAATCCTCACATAAAGTGTGAGGGCAACTACATGATGTCAGAAATGTAATGTTTGAGTGAATTATTTATATTTTCTGTTAAAAGCCCTCCTTTAATTTTGCTATTATCTCATACAGAACTCAGCAGATAAAAGCATATTTTAATAGAACCATAAAACGAGTATAATTAAAGTTTACAAAGTGGTGAATTAGAACATCAGTCATTTTTTTATGCTTTGAGGATTATCTTACCTTATCAAAAATGTTTTGTTTTATTTATTTATTGAAAACTATTAAATATACAGTGCTGTGATTAAATAAAAAAAACTACAATGAAATATGAACTCTTATTCATATAAATGATTCTCTGTGAAAGCCATAATTATGCATAATGTCATCAGTCGATGTGCATCACTTTCCTGAACAAGCAGATAGACAGAAGGATGAAAGGATGGGTGGATGGATGAATGGATAGATGGATGTATGGACAAATGAATAGATGGATAGATAAAATGACTGATGGATGGACATATCGATGCATAGATAGATGGACGGATGGACAGATATATATATATATATATATATAGAGAGAGAGAGATAGATAGATAGATAGATAGATAGATAGATAGATAGAGAGAGAGAGATATGTTGAAAATGTTATAGTGATGTCTCATGCAACCTGGAAAGCTAAAGAGATTTTGACAGGTGTATTAAAACAGAAAGAAGTGTCTTTTAGGAGGGTTTGCAAAAAGTTGATTTTACTCTGGGGTTTATAATTCATTCCTCTAGTGGTTGGAACTTCTGTAGCCAAAAAGAAACAAGTATTGACTAAGGTCATAGAAATAAATATATTTATCAAGTCTGAGAAGAAACCTAGATGTAAAATCACAAGTTTATTGAACAGAAGGGAAATAAACACATATATGAAATGCATGTATATTGTAAGAAAGGTTTATTTTATATTTTAGTAGTAAAAATCAGCATAGAAATGGCTTTGACCTTTTAAAATGCTAGCTTGCACTGATGAATGATATGGAGAGACCGAGGCTTTATGTTTTATGCAACATGAAGATCTGGAATGTAAGGAAAGATAGAGCATGTGTACAGAAAAAAAATACACATTTCTATTTCTACACTCAACCAAATGTTGGTCATAGCATTAAATTATATTCCTATATTTTTGAAATTATTACATAGTTTTACATTATATTATTCTAACAGATGGGACCCATTCAATCGGACCTACAAGGACTCATTTGTGTGCAATAACAATCGAATGCACAGATTAATTTTTGAGAAAAGGGGCAATTAGCAGACTAATTAGGAGGAAACAGTGAACATGTTAATCAGTGAGGGAATTTAATTCCATCCCATCAGAGGAAAACAATCAAGTAAGACGAACACATTTATTGGATGTCAACTATAATGTGAATGTTATGAGTCAAGCTTAACAAAAACTCTGGGCATTTGGACTTAAAATGTACCTTTACACTTATTGTTTCCAGCTGCTGATTGTTTATAGAGATTATATGACAACACACTGCTTCTTGAGTACTGGGACAATAAAGCAAAAATAAATAATAAAAGGGATCAGAATTGTGGTTAACTGCATTGGTTAACATTAACTAACAATGGAAATAATTAATAATATTACATCTTATTAATAAGATCAAATATTAAAATTTAAATTTAAAAATGTAAATTCATAACAATTATTAAATACTAAATATAAAAAAATAAAAATGAAATACTGTAACTAATGAATTGCTCATTGCTGCTTATGTTTAACATTATATATATATGTATATATATATATATACATATATATATAATGTTAAACATAAGCAGCAATGAGCAATTCATTAGTTACAGTATTTCATTTTTATTTTTTTATATATGATATAAATTTATGAAAATGAATACAAAATGGTTTCAAACAGATTTAAACAATTAAATTATCACGACGATAAGACAGAAAACTTTTATTTATGAATATTTTGCATATCACACATAGGACCCTTTTAAAATAAAATGAAAAAAATATTCTAAAAAATACACACAAACGATTCATTCGTTGTGTGATAGAGATTATATTGTGGTCTAATAAAAAGTCATAATTTCAGTTAAAAAATAAAATGTTGCATCTGTTTTAAGGCAATTCTAGTGATCATATTTGATTCATTTCAAAGTGGATAAAGCCACAAAGCCGTGCTTAAGTAAACCAAATTGTATTGAATTGAATACAACAATCCACGTAAGAAAGCTTCTATGAACAAAATTTATTCTGCTATGTGTGCATTCACCTGCATTTTGCAACGGCTTTGAACATGAATCATTCAATGAGAATAAACTAAACTAGTAAAGGACTCGAATACAACACACCAGTGGTGGCGTTTCATGAAAACCTATAGGGTATGTCATAATTCCCTGTGGCCATACATACAACGACAACATTCCTGAACGATAAACCCACATTACCTAAACAAACTGCATGATGTACTATTAAATACAATTCACAGTGAACAGTACCAAATATAAAAAAAAAAAAACATGTCTTGTCTGTGCAGTTTTTGTATTGCATAAGTGTAGCAGCGAGGTCAGAGCTAATCAAAAAGATGTGCAATAATTGATGCAATAAGCTATGACTGCACACACTCCACACAGAGAAAATGATTAAGTATTATTTTTGCAATAATACATACATGCATACATTTATATGATTTTGTATAATCTGCCATTATGATTTCTACGTTGTTAAAATAATAATAATAATAATAATAATAATAATAATAATAATAAATAAATATTTTAATGCCCAAAAACACAGGTAAAAACTACACTAACCACAATCCTGAAGTGGGATCCAATCAGAGACGTCACCGTTATCATAACAGCAGCTTTCATCGTGACACACCCTGCTACCATGAATTGTCACTATTAGGAACCTCGACCTAGCAATGTCCAGGTCTGTTCTCCTAAAAATATTTGGATTATCTTTAACGAGCATCATCATGATGTTTTGTCTGAACTCTGAATGCTAGGGTATGGCAACACAGTCGCCGTGATTTTGCCAAGTAAGACATGCTCCTGGATCAACATCTTTTGTTGATCCTGGATCAACATTACTGTCCAAAAATATAGAGCTAACCCAATCCCTACCCTTAAACCTAACCCTAACCCTACCTATAATTTATTCCTAAAATCAGAGGGAAATGATAGGTGAATAACAAGGGTGTAGAAGCATCTAGCCCTGACTGTAAGCCTAAAACTGACATTTCTTGAAAACTTATCCTTCAATTCTGATTGGTTGATTGGAATGTTGTTCCAGGATCAAAAAGGATGTTGATCCAGGAACATGTTGTACTTGGTGAAATCACGTTCACCATGGCAACACACACATGCTGAATCTGTTTGAAAGACTTAAGGCCTCTTGTAGAGAAGTCTTCAAAGTTTATGGTGTAAAAGCATTTCTACTTCTTCAGCTTCCTTCTCCATATTTTTGTTTGATGTTTCCATTCCAGCTGTGTTGCAGACGTCAACCTTGGCTCTTTGCTTCTGAAAGCACAAATGTAGCAATACAGAGTTGTGGGGTGCTATAGAGTAAAGGCCAACTTTGTTCCCCCTTTGAGAGTAATATGGGGGGTTGACCTGTCTGGGCAGGCACAAGTCTATTTATGAGCCCTTCTCATGCTTCAGAGGTCTAATAGGAAGCATTGCTAGTTTCTCTCGGTTTCCTTAGCCCACCATGGCCCATCTTGATCCGCAAAGCAAGCCTCAGGCCAGAGCTGTGACCGCTGCCTGAAAGTCTGCTGAGGAATAATCAATGACAGGCCTGTTTCCTCAATACCATGCCTGACGCTTTGTCAAAGAGAATAGCTCAGAGAGAGTATAGGGTCCTATATGAAAATTTGATTTATTGCCCCTCATAAACCCCCCTCCTCCTACCATAAATGGACACCTGTTTGGACACCTGTTTCTGTACACACACCCCCC
>NW_015645091.1:0-801 GCF_001515625.1 Sinocyclocheilus rhinocerous | reverse complement strand
CAATTACGATGGTAAGTGTGTTTTTTATTTACATAATTTACATATATTTAAACGTGAATATTTGTTTAACACCCTGTGTTTATAATCTCTAGGTAATCTGGATTTTCTATCATTTTACCCCACCAGTTGACGAGGCCCAATTAGTTACCTGTGATGATGACTGCGAAGTTAATAACGGTACATATACAGACTTTCGTTTTTCTCAACGTGTTAAAAGTTTCAGTTTCTCATAAAGTGTTTTCAAAATTTTGACAGGTGAACATGTTGGTTCTGACAGCCACGTGGTAATATTACCTACAGAGGAGGCATTGCAAGAGGTTGTAGTTAGGTCGGAATCACGTCACGAGACAAACAACGTCACACGAACCACCCCCGAGCGCGTTACGTCTGGGTCTCACACGCTCATCGCCAGCACGAGCGATCACACCCCAGCCACATCCAGCTCCCCAACGCCGCAATTGAGGCCTCAGCATACAGGCGGTCAGGGCGTGAAACGCTTGAGGTTACAGGAGCAGGATACAGATGACTCACCGACCACCACCCGTTTAAGGACTTCAGAGAATAATGGTATGTAAAACAGAAAATCTCATTATTACGTTTTATGTTTGATTTTTATTAGTTAAATTAATAAACGGTTATTGTTATTTTTACAGAACAAGGCTGCGATGAGAGAGACCTAACAGCGTGGTCTGATTCGATGATCCACGCGTGGGATCAGATATCCTTCACCGAGTCAGAGAGTGAGGAAGAGGCTGTATTACCGCATGAAATTCCTCAGGAACTGTTCCGTGATCGTGATTT
>NW_015645090.1:1963-3507 GCF_001515625.1 Sinocyclocheilus rhinocerous | reverse complement strand
GTATGGCCTCCTTTGACCTTGAGACCTCTCCATTTCTCTTAAATAATTTAGGAGCGGAGACAGTTGGGTCCCTTTATGAGTCACTCTTATTCTTAAGTCTAAGAATAAGAGTAAAATTACATCATTCTTAGAGTTTTGACACACTTAAGAGTACATTTTTACTGTGAGCGGCTTTATACTGCACATACAGCCCCTGAACTATATTCTCTGGTTTTACTCATTCTGATGGATGATTAAGGGAATTTGGCTTTTGTATTACCTCATATTTATACTCCCATGAAACAGGAAGGAACATGGCTGGACAATTTCATTTTTGTAGTCCCCCTGGTTTGCTAATCTGTGGAACACAAAAGAAGATATCTTGAGGAATGAAAAAAAATACTGAGAATGCTGAGACTTTTTTTAAAACCTTTTTTGGGTAAATAATAACATATTCTTCTTTTTTGGTTTCTTTTTGTTCTGTCTATATCCCATTCATTTTATTATACATTTTAATATAATTATTTCGTTTTCATATATCCATTCTCGAAATATAATAGACTTCCAGTCATGAATGTGTTCCAATCTGTCAGTAAAGAATGCCGTCATGATGACAAACTGAAACAGGGTCTTGAATTTCAGAAGAATCTGACAGTATGGAGCAGCTGAGTGTGACAATATTGTGAAATGGAAAAACTTGACCCATGCCATCCTACAAGCTAGCAAAACTCCCCAACACACCTCTTAGGTGAAGTAACTGTAGAATGTCAGCTCTTCCTTCCTATTTTGCTTCATTTGACAACTGGTCAACTTTACAAGATAAATATATATTTAAATTACTGAATTAAAAAAAGAAAAAAAAACACTATTGGTACATTGATCTGTTCTATTGGCGTATTAAAAATAAAGCTTTTTTTCAGCATATACTGAATATCAATTAAATGACTGACAGCAAGGTTAGAAATTAAATATCATGTAAGAATTTTTTCAAACAGATATTCCCCCATCTACATTTACATATATTAATTGAGCACATGACATTTACACCTACTATGACAAATGAGTTCACTCCCAATATAAACTACATGGAAATCCAGATACGGTGATGAAACAGAACAATGATGAAATCATCCACAAAATAAATGTGGCCGCAATGGACAGGATGCAGCCCATGCAGTTTAAGTTCCGCTTTATTGACTATTTAAGGGCGAGCTAGTAAGAGTCTTGAATATATTCTCTCTGACACAAGAAGTGAGAGTTGAAGATCTACTGTGACAATGGAGACACGCAGGATCCTCATGAGGAGTTTGGCTGTTGCGGTGGTCATGGTATCTGTGATCTGGACTACAACAGGTGAAGAGCTTTAACTGTTCATTCATTATCTGATGGAACAATGCAGAATATTGAGGTTTACCCAGTTCTTTTGCCTTACTGTAGCTGCAGGTGATGTAGTGTACTCATGCTGCACTAAAGTCTCCACAGCCAAGGTGACCGATCCCATCATCGAAATCAGGATGCAACGTGAAAGTCTTCCATGTGTGAAGGCCGTCATGTAAGAATCACAG